>NW_027436905.1:28968-62548 GCF_047716275.1 Strix uralensis
AGAGAGAGGAGGAAGAGAGAGGAGGAAGAGAGAGGAAAAGTAGAGAGGAGGAAAAGAGAGAAGAAAGAGAGAGGAGGATGAGAGGGGAGGAAGAGAGAGGAGGAAAAGAGAGGAAGAAGAGAGAGGAAGAAGAGAGAGGAGGAAGAGAGAGGAGGAAGAGTTAGGAAGAGGAGAGAGGAGGAAGAGAGAGGAGGAAGAGAGAGGAAAAGTAGAGAGGAGGAAGAGAGAGGAGGAAGAGAGAGAAGGAGGAGAGAGGAGGAAGAGAGAGGAGGAAGACAGAGGAAGAAGAGAGAGGAAAAAGAGGAGGAAAAGAGAGGAGGAAGAGAGAGGAGGAAGAGAGAGGAGGAAAAGGGAGGAGTAACAGAGAGGAAGAGGAGAGAGGAGGAAGAGAGAGAAAGAGGAGAGAGGAGGAGGAGAGAGGAGGAAGAATGAGGAAGAGGAGAGAGGAGGAAGAGAGAGGAGGAAGAGAGAGGAGGAAGAGAGAGCAAGGGGAGAGAGGAGGAGGAGAGAGGAGGAAGAGAGAGGAAGAGGAGAGAGGAGGAAGAGAGAGGAGAAAGAGAGATGAGGAAGAGAGAGATGGAGGAGAGAGGAGGAAAAGAGAGGAGGAAGAGAGAGGAAGAGAAGAGAGGTGGAAGAGAGAGGAGGAAGAGAGAGGAAGAGGATAAAGGAGGAAGAGAGAGGAAAAGGAGAGAGGAGGAATACAGAGGAGAAAGAGAGATGAGGAAGAGAGTGATGGAGGAGAGAGGAGGAAAAGAGAGGAGTAAGAGAAAGGAGGAAGAGAGAGGAGGAAGACAGAGGAAAAGAAGAGAGGAGGAGGAGAGAGCAGGAAGATAGAGGAATGGGAGAGAGGAGAAAAAGAGAGGAGGAGGAGAGAGGAGGAAGAGAGAGGAGGAAGAGAGAGGAGGAAGAGAGAGAGTAGGAGGAGAGAGGAGGAAGAGAGAGGAGGAAGAGAGAGGAAGAGGATAGAGGAGGAAGAGAGAGGAGGAAGAGAGAGGAAAAGTAGAGAGGAGGAAAAGAGAGGAGAAAGAGAGAGGAGGAAGAGAGAGGAGGAAGAGAGAGGAGGAAGAGAGAGAAGGAGGAGAGAGGAGGAAGAGAGAGGAGGAAGACAGAGGAAGAAGAGAGAGGAAAAAGAAGAGGAAAAGAGAGGAGGAAGAGAGAGGAAGAAGAGAGAGGAAGAGGAGAGAAGAGGAGGAGAGAGGAGGAAGAATGAGGAACGGGAGAGAGGAGGAAGAGAGTGGAGGAAGAGAGAGGAGGAAGAGAGAGGAAAATAGGACGAAAAGAGAGGAGGAAGAGAGAGGAGGAAGAGAGAGGAGGAAAAGGGAGGAGTAACAGAGAGGAAGAGGATAGAGGAGGAAGAGAGAGGAGGAAGAGAGAGAAAGAGGAGAGAGGAGGGGGGAGAGGAGGAAGAGAGAGGAGGAAGACAGAGAAGGAAGAGAGAGAAGAAAAAGAGGAGGATAGAGAGGAGGAAGAGAGGAGGAAGAGAGAGGAGGAAGAGAAAGGAGGAAGAGAGAGGAGGAAGAGAGAGGAAGAGGAGAGTGGAGGAAGAGAGAGGAGGAAGAGAGAGGAAGAGGAGAGAGGAGGAAGAGAGAGGAGGAAGAGAGAGGAAGAAGAGAGAGGAGGAAGAGAGAGGAGGAAGAGACAGGAAGAGGAGAGAGGAGGAGGAGAGAGGAGGAAGAGAGAGGAGGTAGAGAGAGGAAGAGGAGAGAGGAGGAGGAGAGAGGAGGAAGAGAGCGGAGGAAGACAGAGGAAGAGGAGAGAGTAGAAAGAGAGAGGAGGAAGAGAGAGGAGGAGGAGAGAGGAGGAAAAGAGAGGAGGAAGAGAGAGGAGGAAGAGAGAGGAGGAAGAGAGAGGAGGAAGAAAGAGGAAGAGGAGAGAGGAGGAGGAGAGAGGAGGAAGAGAGAGGAAGAGGAGAGAGGAGGAAGAGAGAGGAGGAAGAGAGAGGAGGAAGACAGAGAAGGAAGAGAGAGAAGGAAAAGAGGAGAAGAGAGAGGAGGAAGAGAGAGGAGGAAGAGAGAGGAGGAAGAGAGAGGAAGAGGAGAGAGGAAGAAGAGAGAGGAGGAAGAGGGATGAAGAGGAGAGAGGAGGAAGAGAGAGGAAGAAGAGAGAGGAAGAGGAGAGAGGAAGAAGAGAGAGGAGGAAAAGGGAGGAGTAACAGAGAGGAAGAGGATAGAGGAGGAAGAGAGAGGAGGAAGAGAGAGAAAGAGGAGAGAGGAGGGGGGGAGAGGAGGAAGAGAGAGGAGGAAGACAGAGAAGGAAGAGAGAGAAGAAAAAGAGGAGGATAGAGAGGAGGAAGAGAGGAGGAAGAGAGAGGAGGAAGAGAAAGGAGGAAGAGAGAGGAGGAAGAGAGAGGAAAAGGAGAGTGGAGGAAGAGAGAGGAGGAAGAGAGAGGAAGAGGAGAGAGGAGGAAGAGAGAGGAGGAAGAGAGAGGAGGAAGAGAGAGGAGGAAGAGAGACGAGGAAGAGAGAGGAAGAGGAGAGAGGAGGAGGAGAGAGGAGGAAGAGAGCGGAGGAAGACAGAGGAAGAGAAGAGAGTAGAAAGAGAGAGGAGGAAGAGAGAGGAGGAGGAGAGAGGAGGAAAAGAGAGAAGGAAGAGAGAGGAGGAATAGAGAGGAGGAAGAGAGAGGAGGAAGAAAGAGGAAGAGGAGAGAGGAGGAGGAGAGAGGAGGAAGAGAGAGGAAGAGGAGAGAGGAGGAAGAGAGAGGAGGAAGAGAGAGGAGGCAGACAGAGAAGGAAGAGAGAGAAGGAAAAGAGGAGGAAGAGAGAGGAGGAAGAGAGAGGAGGAAGAGAGAGGAGGAAGAGAGGGGAAGAGGAGAGAGGAGGAAGAGAGAGGAGGAAGAGAGATGAAGAGGAGAGAGGAGGAAGAGAGAGGAAGAAGAGAGAGGAAGAGGAGAGAGGAGGAAGAGAGAGGAGGAAGGAGAGGAGGAAGATAGAGGAGGAACAGAGAGGAGGAGGAGGAGAGGAGGAAGAGAGAAGAGGAAGAGAGAGAAAGATGAGAGAGGAGGAGGGGAGAGGAGGAAGAGAGAGGAGGAAGAGAGAGGAAGAGGAGAGAGGAGAAAGAGAGAGGAGAAAGAGAGAGGAGGAAGAGAGAGGAAAAGTAGACAGGAGGAAAAGAGAGGAGAAAGAGAGGAGGGAGAGAGTGGAGGAAGAGAGTGGACCAAGAGAGACGAGGAAGAGAGAGGAAGAGGAGAGAGGAGGAGGAGAGAGGAGGAAGAGAGAGGAAGAGGATAAAAGAGGAAGAGAGAGGAAAAGGAGAGAGGAGGAATACAGAGGAGAAAGAGAGATGAGGAAGAGCGAGATGGAGGAGGAGAGGAGGAAAAGAGAGGAGTAAGAGAAAGGAGTAAGAGAGAGGAGGAAGACAGAGGAAAAGAAGAGAGGAGGAGGAGAGAGCAGGAAGAGAGAGGAATGGGAGAGAGGGGGAAAAGAGAGAGGAGGAGAGAGGAGGAAGAGAGAGGAGGAAGAGAGAGAGTAGGAGGAGAGAGGAGGAAGAGAGAGGAGGAAGAGAGAGGAGGAAGAGAGAGGAAGGGGAGAGAGGAGGAGGAGAGAGGAAAAGGAGAGAGGAGGAATACAGAGGAGAAAGAGAGATGAGGAGAGAGAGATGGAGGAGAGAGGAGGAAAAGAGAGGAGTAAGAGAAAGGAGGAAGAGAGAGGAGGTAGACAGAGGAAAAGAAGAGAGGAGGAGGAAGAGAGCAGGAAGATAGAGGAATGGGAGAGAGGAGGAAAAGAGAGGAGGAAGAGAGAGGAGGAAGAGAGAGGAGGAAGAGAGAGGAGGAAGAGAGAGGAAGAGGAGAGAGGAGGAGGAGAGAGGAGGAAGAGAGAGGAGGTAGAGAGAGGAAGAGGAGAGAGGAGGAGGAGAGAGGAGGAAGAGAGCGGAGGAAGACAGAGGAAGAGGAGAGAGTAGAAGAGAGAGGAGGAAGACAGAGGAGGAGGAGAGAGGAGGAAAAGAGAGGAGGAAGAGAGAGGAGGAAGAGAGAGGAGGAAGAGAGAGGAGGAAGAAAGAGGAGGAGGAGAGAGGAGGAGGAGAGAGGAGGAAGAGAGAGGACGAAGAGAGAGGAGGAAGACAGAGAAGGAAGAGAGAGAAGGAAGAGAGAGGAAGGGGAGAGAGGAGGAAGAGAGAGGAGGAACAGAGAGGAAGAGGATAGAGGAGGAAGAGAGAGGAGGAAGAGAGAGGAGGAAGAGAGAGGAAGAGGAGAGAGGATGAAGAGAGAGGAGGAAGAGAGAGGAAGAGAAGAGAGGTGGAAGAGAGAGGAGGAAGAGAGTGGAAGAGGAGAGAGGAGGAATACAGAGGACAAAGAGAGATGAGGAAGGGAGAGAAGGAGGAGAGAGGAGGAAAAGAGAGGAGTAAGAGAAAGGAGAAAGAGAGAGGAGGAAGAGAGAGGAGGAAGAGAGAGGAGGAAGAGATAGGAGGAAGAGAGAGGAAGAGGAGAGAAGAGGAGGAGAGAAGAGGAAGAATGAGGAAGGGGAGAGAGGAGGAAGAGAGAGGAGGAAGAGAGAGGAGGAAGAGAGAGGAAGGGGAGAGAGGAGGAAGAGAGAGGAGGAGAAGAGAGGAGGAAGAGAGAGGAGGAAAAGAGAGAAGGAAGAGCGAGAAGGAATAGAGAGGAGGAAGAGAGAGGAAGAGGAGAGAGATGGAGGAGAGAGGAGGAAGAGAGCGGAGGAAGACAGAGCAAGAGGAGAGAGTAGAAAGAGAGAGGAGGAAGAGAGAGGAGGAGGAGAGAGGAGGAAGAGAGAGGAGGAAGAAAGAGGAAGAGGAGAGAGGAGGAGGAGAGAGGAGGAAGAGAGAGGAAGAGGAGAGAGGAGGAAGAGAGAGGAAGAAGAGAGATGAAGAGGAGAGAGGAGAAAGAGAGAGGAAGAAGAGAGAGGAAGAGGAGAGAGGAGGAAGAGAGAGGAGGAAGGAGAGGAGGAACATAGAGGAGGAACAGAGAGGAGGAGGAGAGAGGAAGAAGAGAGAAGAGGAAGAGAGAGAAAGATGAGAGAGGAGGAGGGGAGAGGAGGAAGAGAGAGGAGGAAGAGAGAGGAAGAGGAGAGAGGAGGAAGAGAGAGGAAAAGGAGAGAGGAGGAATACAGAGGAGAAAGAGAGATGAGGAAGAGAGAGATGGAGGAGAGAGGAGGAAGAGAGAGGAGGAAGAGAAAGGAGGAAGAGAGAGGAGGAGGAGAGAGGAGGAAGAGTGAAGAAGAGGAGAGAGGAGGAAGAGAGAGGAGGAAGGGAGAGGAAAAGTAGAGAGGGGAAAAGAGAGGAGAAAGAGAGAGGAGGAATAGAGAGGAGGAAGAGAGAGGAGGAAGAGAGAGGAGGAGGAGAGAGGAGGAAGAGAGAGGAGGAAGAGAGAGGAAGAGGAGACAGGAGGAAGAGAGAGGAGGAAGAGAGAGGAAGAGGAGAGAGGAGGAAGAGAGAGGAGGAAGAGAGAGGAGGAAGAGAGAGGAAGAGGAGAGAGGAGGAAGAGAGAGGAGGAAGAGAGAGGAAGAGAAGAGATGTGGAAGAGAGAGGAGGAAGAGAGAGGATGAGGAGAGAGGAGGAATACAGAGGAGAAAGAGAGATGAGGAAGAGAGAGAAGGAGGAGAGAGGAGGAAAAGAGAGGAGTAAGAGAAAGGAGGAAGAGAGAGGAGGAAGACAGAGGAGGAAGAGAGAGGAGGAAGAGAGAGAGTAGGAGGAGAGAGGAGGAAGAGAGAGGAGGAAAAGGGAGGAGTAACAGAGAGGAAGAGGAGAGAAGAGGAAGAGAGAGGAGGAAGAGAGAGAAAGAGGAGAGAGGAGGAGGGGAGATGAGGAAGAGAGAGGAGGAAGACAGAGAAGGAAGAGAGAGAAGGAAAAGAGAGGAGGAAGAGAGAGGAGGAAGAGAGAGGAGAGAGAGAGAGGAAGAAGAGAGGAGGAAGAGAGAGGAAGAGGAGAGAGGAGGAAGAGAGAGGAGGAGGAGAGAGGAGGAGGAGAGAGGAGGACGAGAGAGGAGGAAGAGAGAGGAGGAAGAGAGAGGAGGAAGAGAGAGGAGGAAGAGAGAGGAAGAGGAGAGAGGAGGAGGAGAGGAGGAAGAGAGGAGGAAGAGAGAGGAAGAGGAGAGTGGAGGAGGAGAGAGGAGGAAGAGAGCGGAGGAAGACAGAGGAAGAGGAGAAAGTAGAAAGAGAGAGGAGGAAGAGAGAGGAGGAGGAGACAGGAGGAAAAGAGAGGAGGAAGAGAGAGGAGGAAGAGAGAGGAGGAAGAGAGAGGAGGAGGAGAGAGGAGGAAGAGAGGGGAAGAGGAGACAGGAGGAAGAGAGAGGAGGAAGAGAGAGAAAAGTAGAGAGGAGGAAAAGAGAGGAGAAAGAGAGAGGGAGGAAGAGAGAGGAGAAAGAGAGAGGAGGAAGAGAGAGGAGGAAGAGAGAGGAGGAGGAGAGAGAGGAGAGAGAGAGGAGAAAGAGAGAGGAAGAGGAGAGAGGAGGAAGAGAGAGGAGGAAGAGAGAGGAAGAGGGGAGAGGAGGAAGAGAGAGGAGGAAGAGGGAGGAGGAGGAGAGAGATGGAAGAGAGAGGAGGAAGAGAGAGAAAGATGAGAGAGGAGGAAGAACGAGGAGGAAGAGAGAGGAAGAGAAGAGAGGTGGAAGAGAGAGGAGGAAGAGAGAGAAGAGGAGAAAGGAGGAAGAGAGAGGAAAAGGAGACAGGAGGAATACAGAGGAGAAAGAGAGATGAAGAAGAGAGAGAGGAGGAGAGAGGAGGAAAAGAGAGGAGTAAGAGAAAGGAGGAAGAGAGAGGAGGAAGACAGAGGAAAAGAAGAGAGGAGGAGGAGAGAGCAGGAAGAGAGACGAATGGGAGAGAAGAGGAAAAGAGAGGAGGAAGAAGAGTGGAGGAAGAGAGAGGAGGAAAGAGGAGAGGAGGAAGAGAGAGGAGGAAGAGAGAGAGTAGGAGGAGAGAGGAGGAAGAGAGAGGAGGAAGAAGAGAGGAAGAGGATAGAGGAGGAAGAGAGAGGAGGAAGAGAGAGGAGGAAGAGAGAGGAAAAGTAGAGAGGAGGAAAAGAGAGAAGAAAGAGAGAGGAGGATGAGAGGGGAGGAAGAGAGAGGAGGAAAAGAGAGGAAGAAGAGAGAGGAAGAAGAGAGAGGAGGAAGAGAGAGGAGGAAGAGTTAGGAAGAGGAGAGAGGAGGAAGAGAGAGGAGGAAGAGAGAGGAAAAGTAGAGAGGAGGAAGAGAGAGGAGGAAGAGAGAGAAGGAGGAGAGAGGAGGAAGAGAGAGGAGGAAGACAGAGGAAGAAGAGAGAGGAAAAAAGAGGAGGAAAAGAGAGGAGGAAGAGAGAGGAGGAAGAGAGAGGAGGAAAAGGGAGGAGTAACAGAGAGGAAGAGGAGAGAGGAGGAAGAGAGAGAAAGAGGAGAGAGGAGGAGGAGAGAGGAGGAAGAATGAGGAAGAGGAGAGAGGAGGAAGAGAGAGGAGGAAGAGAGAGGAGGAAGAGAGAGCAAGGGGAGAGAGGAGGAGGAGAGAGGAGGAAGAGAGAGGAAGAGGAGAGAGGAGGAAGAGAGAGGAGAAAGAGAGATGAGGAAGAGAGAGATGGAGGAGAGAGGAGGAAAAGAGAGGAGGAAGAGAGAGGAAGAGAAGAGAGGTGGAAGAGAGAGGAGGAGAGAGAGAGAAGAGGATAAAGGAGGAAGAGAGAGGAAAAGGAGAGAGGAGGAATACAGAGGAGAAAGAGAGATGAGGAAGAGAGTGATGGAGGAGAGGGAGGAAAAGAGAGGAGTAAGAGAAAGGAGGAAGAGAGAGGAGGAAGACAGAGGAAAGAAGAGAGGAGGAGGAGAGAGCAGGAAGATAGAGGAATGGGAGAGAGGAGAAAAAGAGAGGAGGAGGAGAGAGGAGGAAGAGAGAGGAGGAAGAGAGAGGAGGAAGAGAGAGAGTAGGAGGAGAGAGGAGGAAGAGAGAGGAGGAAGAGAGAGGAAGAGGATAGAGGAGGAAGAGAGAGGAGGAGAGAGAGGAAAAGTAGAGAGGAGGAAAGAGAGGAGAAAGAGAGAGGAGAGAGAGAGGAGGAGAGAGAGGAGGAAGAGAGAGAAGGAGGAGAGAGGAGGACGAGAGAGGAGGAAGACAGAGGAGAAGAGAGAGGAAAAAGAAGAGGAAAAGAGAGGAGGAAGAGAGAGGAAGAAGAGAGAGGAAGAGGAGAGAAGAGGAGGAGAGAGGAGGAAGAATGAGGAACGGGAGAGAGGAGGAAGAGAGTGGAGGAAGAGAGAGGAGGAAGAGAGAGGAAAATAGGACGAAAAGAGAGGAGGAAGAGAGAGGAGGAAGAGAGAGGAGGAAAAGGGAGGAGTAACAGAAGGAAGAGGATAGAGGAGGAAGAGAGAGGAGGAAGAGAGAGAAAGAGGAGAGAGGAGGGGGGAGAGGAGGAAGAGAGAGGAGGAAGACAGAGAAGGAAGAGAGAGAAGAAAAAGAGGAGGATAGAGAGGAGGAAGAGAGGAGGAAGAGAGAGGAGGAAGAGAAAGGAGGAAGAGAGAGGAGGAAGAGAGAGGAAGAGGAGAGTGGAGGAAGAGAGAGGAGGAAGAGAGAGGAAGAGGAGAGAGGAGGAAGAGAGAGGAGGAAGAGAGAGGAAGAAGAGAGAGGAGGAAGAGAGAGGAGGAAGAGACAGGAAGAGGAGAGAGGAGGAGGAGAGAGGAGGAAGAGAGAGGAGGTAGAGAGAGGAAGAGGAGAGAGGAGGAGGAGAGAGGAGGAAGAGAGCGGAGGAAGACAGAGGAAGAGGAGAGAGTAGAAAGAGAGAGGAGGAAGAGAGAGGAGGAGGAGAGAGGAGGAAAAGAGAGGAGGAAGAGAGAGGAGGAAGAGAGAGGAGGAAGAGAGAGGAGGAAGAAAGAGGAAGAGGAGAGAGGAGGAGGAGAGAGGAGGAAGAGAGAGGAAGAGGAGAGAGGAGGAAGAGAGAGGAGGAAGAGAGAGGAGGAAGACAGAGAAGGAAGAGAGAGAAGGAAAAGAGGAGGAAGAGAGAGGAGGAAGAGAGAGGAGGAAGAGAGAGGAGGAAGAGAGAGGAAGAGGAGAGAGGAAGAAGAGAGAGGAGGAAGAGGGATGAAGAGGAGAGAGGAGGAAGAGAGAGGAAGAAGAGAGAGGAAGAGGAGAGAGGAAGAAGAGAGAGGAGGAAAAGGGAGGAGTAACAGAGAGGAAGAGGATAGAGGAGGAAGAGAGAGGAGGAAGAGAGAGAAAGAGGAGAGAGGAGGGGGGAGAGGAGGAAGAGAGAGGAGGAAGACAGAGAAGGAAGAGAGAGAAGAAAAAGAGGAGGATAGAGAGGAGGAAGAGAGGAGGAAGAGAGAGGAGGAAGAGAAAGGAGGAAGAGAGAGGAGGAAGAGAGAGGAAAGGGAGAGTGGAGGAAGAGAGAGGAGGAAGAGAGAGGAAGAGGAGAGAGGAGGAAGAGAGAGGAGGAAGAGAGAGGAGGAAGAGAGAGGAGGAAGAGAGACGAGGAAGAGAGAGGAAGAGGAGAGAGGAGGAGGAGAGAGGAGGAAGAGAGCGGAGGAAGACAGAGGAAGAGAAGAGAGTAGAAAGAGAGAGGAGGAAGAGAGAGGAGGAGGAGAGAGGAGGAAAAGAGAGAAGGAAGAGAGAGGAGGAATAGAGAGGAGGAAGAGAGAGGAGGAAGAAAGAGGAAGAGGAGAGAGGAGGAGGAGAGAGGAGGAAGAGAGAGGAAGAGGAGAGAGGAGGAAGAGAGAGGAGGAAGAGAGAGGAGGCAGACAGAGAAGGAAGAGAGAGAAGGAAAAGAGGAGGAAGAGAGAGGAGGAAGAGAGAGGAGGAAGAGAGAGGAGGAAGAGAGGGGAAGAGGAGAGAGGAGGAAGAGAGAGGAGGAAGAGAGATGAAGAGGAGAGAGGAGGAAGAGAGAGGAAGAAGAGAGAGGAAGAGGAGAGAGGAGGAAGAGAGAGGAGGAAGGAGAGGAGGAAGATAGAGGAGGAACAGAGAGGAGGAGGAGAGAGGAGGAAGAGAGAAGAGGAAGAGAGAGAAAGATGAGAGAGGAGGAGGGGAGAGGAGGAAGAGAGAGGAGGAAGAGAGAGGAAGAGGAGAGAGGAGAAAGAGAGAGGAGAAAGAGAGAGGAGGAAGAGAGAGGAAAAGTAGACAGGAGGAAAAGAGAGGAGAAAGAGAGGAGGGAGAGAGTGGAGGAAGAGAGTGGACCAAGAGAGACGAGGAAGAGAGAGGAAGAGGAGAGAGGAGGAGGAGAGAGGAGGAAGAGAGAGGAAGAGGATAAAAGAGGAAGAGAGAGGAAAAGGAGAGAGGAGGAATACAGAGGAGAAAGAGAGATGAGGAAGAGCGAGATGGAGGAGAGAGGAGGAAAAGAGAGGAGTAAGAGAAAGGAGTAAGAGAGAGGAGGAAGACAGAGGAAAAGAAGTGAGGAGGAGGAGAGAGCAGGAAGAGAGAGGAATGGGAGAGAGGGGGAAAAGAGAGAGGAGGAGAGAGGAGGAAGAGAGAGGAGGAAGAGAGAGAGTAGGAGGAGAGAGGAGGAAGAGAGAGGAGGAAGAGAGAGGAGGAAGAGAGAGGAAGGGGAGAGAGGAGGAGGAGAGAGGAAAAGGAGAGAGGAGGAATACAGAGGAGAAAGAGAGATGAGGAAGAGAGAGATGGAGGAGAGAGGAGGAAAAGAGAGGAGTAAGAGAAAGGAGGAAGAGAGAGGAGGTAGACAGAGGAAAAGAAGAGAGGAGGAGGAGAGAGCAGGAAGATAGAGGAATGGGAGAGAGGAGGAAAAGAGAGGAGGAAGAGAGAGGAGGAAGAGAGAGGAGGAAGAGAGAGGAGGAAGAGAGAGGAAGAGGAGAGAGGAGGAGGAGAGAGGAGGAAGAGAGAGGAGGTAGAGAGAGGAAGAGGAGAGAGGAGGAGGAGAGAGGAGGAAGAGAGCGGAGGAAGACAGAGGAAGAGGAGAGAGTAGAAAGAGAGAGGAGGAAGACAGAGGAGGAGGAGAGAGGAGGAAAAGAGAGGAGGAAGAGAGAGGAGGAAGAGAGAGGAGGAAGAGAGAGGAGGAAGAAAGAGGAAGAGGAGAGAGGAGGAGGAGAGAGGAGGAAGAGAGAGGACGAAGAGAGAGGAGGAAGACAGAGAAGGAAGAGAGAGAAGGAAGAGAGAGGAAGGGGAGAGAGGAGGAAGAGAGAGGAGGAACAGAGAGGAAGAGGATAGAGGAGGAAGAGAGAGGAGGAAGAGAGAGGAGGAAGAGAGAGGAAGAGGAGAGAGGATGAAGAGAGAGGAGGAAGAGAGAGGAAGAGAAGAGAGGTGGAAGAGAGAGGAGGAAGAGAGTGGAAGAGGAGAGAGGAGGAATACAGAGGACAAAGAGAGATGAGGAAGGGAGAGAAGGAGGAGAGAGGAGGAAAAGAGAGGAGTAAGAGAAAGGAGAAAGAGAGAGGAGGAAGAGAGAGGAGGAAGAGAGAGGAGGAAGAGATAGGAGGAAGAGAGAGGAAGAGGAGAGAAGAGGAGGAGAGAAGAGGAAGAATGAGGAAGGGGAGAGAGGAGGAAGAGAGAGGAGGAAGAGAGAGGAGGAAGAGAGAGGAAGGGGAGAGAGGAGGAAGAGAGAGGAGGAGAAGAGAGGAGGAAGAGAGAGGAGGAAAAGAGAGAAGGAAGAGCGAGAAGGAATAGAGAGGAGGAAGAGAGAGGAAGAGGAGAGAGATGGAGGAGAGAGGAGGAAGAGAGCGGAGGAAGACAGAGCAAGAGGAGAGAGTAGAAAGAGAGAGGAGGAAGAGAGAGGAGGAGGAGAGAGGAGGAAGAGAGAGGAGGAAGAAAGAGGAAGAGGAGAGAGGAGGAGGAGAGAGGAGGAAGAGAGAGGAAGAGGAGAGAGGAGGAAGAGAGACGAGGAAGAGAGAGGAAAATTAGAGAGGGGGAAAAGAGAGGAGAAAGATAGAGGAGGAAGAGAGATGAGGAAGAGAGAGGAGGAAGAGAGAGGAGGAGGAAAGAGGAGGAAGAGAGAGGAAGAAGAGAGATGAAGAGGAGAGAGGAGAAAGAGAGAGGAAGAAGAGAGAGGAAGAGGAGAGAGGAGGAAGAGAGAGGAGGAAGGAGAGGAGGAACATAGAGGAGGAACAGAGAGGAGGAGGAGAGAGGAAGAAGAGAGAAGAGGAAGAGAGAGAAAGATGAGAGAGGAGGAGGGGAGAGGAGGAAGAGAGAGGAGGAAGAGAGAGGAAGAGGAGAGAGGAGGAAGAGAGAGGAAAAGGAGAGAGGAGGAATACAGAGGAGAAAGAGAGATGAGGAAGAGAGAGATGGAGGAGAGAGGAGGAAGAGAGAGGAGGAAGAGAAAGGAGGAAGAGAGAGGAGGAGGAGAGAGGAGGAAGAGTGAAGAAGAGGAGAGAGGAGGAAGAGAGAGGAGGAAGGGAGAGGAAAAGTAGAGAGGGGGAAAAGAGAGGAGAAAGAGAGAGGAGGAATAGAGAGGAGGAAGAGAGAGGAGGAAGAGAGAGGAGGAGGAGAGAGGAGGAAGAGAGAGGAGGAAGAGAGAGGAAGAGGAGACAGGAGGAAGAGAGAGGAGGAAGAGAGAGGAAGAGGAGAGAGGAGGAAGAGAGAGGAGGAAGAGAGAGGAGGAAGAGAGAGGAAGAGGAGAGAGGAGGAAGAGAGAGGAGGAAGAGAGAGGAAGAGAAGAGATGTGGAAGAGAGAGGAGGAAGAGAGAGGAAGAGGAGAGAGGAGGAATACAGAGGAGAAAGAGAGATGAGGAAGAGAGAGAAGGAGGAGAGAGGAGGAAAAGAGAGGAGTAAGAGAAAGGAGGAAGAGAGAGGAGGAAGACAGAGGAGGAAGAGAGAGGAGGAAGAGAGAGAGTAGGAGGAGAGAGGAGGAAGAGAGAGGAGGAAAAGGGAGGAGTAACAGAGAGGAAGAGGAGAGAAGAGGAAGAGAGAGGAGGAAGAGAGAGAAAGAGGAGAGAGGAGGAGGGGAGATGAGGAAGAGAGAGGAGGAAGACAGAGAAGGAAGAGAGAGAAGGAAAAGAGAGGAGGAAAAGAGAGAGGAGGAAGACAGAGGAGGAAGAGAGAGGAGGAAGAGAGAGGAGGAAGAGAGAGGAAGAGGAGAGAGGAGGAAGAGAGAGGAGGAGGAGAGAGGAGGAGGAGAGAGGAGGACGAGAGAGGAGGAAGAGAGAGGAGGAAGAGAGAGGAGGAAGAGAGAGGAGGAAGAGAGAGGAAGAGGAGAGAGGAGGAGGAGAGGAGGAAGAGAGAGGAAGAGAGAGGAAGAGGAGAGTGGAGGAGGAGAGAGGAGGAAGAGAGCGGAGAAGACAGAGGAAGAGGAGAAAGTAGAAAGAGAGAGGAGGAAGAGAGAGGAGGAGGAGACAGGAGGAAAAGAGAGGAGGAAGAGAGAGGAGGAAGAGAGAGGAGGAAGAGAGAGGAGGAGGAGAGAGGAGGAAGAGAGGGAAGAGGAGACAGGAGGAAGAGAGAGGAGGAAGAGAGAGAAAAAGTAGAGAGGAGGAAAAGAGAGGAGAAAGAGAGAGGAGGAAGAGAGAGGAGGAAGAGAGAGGAGGAGGAGAGAGGAGGAAGAGAGAGGAGAAAGAGAGAGGAAGAGGAGAGAGGAGGAAGAGAGAGGAGGAAGAGAGAGGAAGAGGGGAGAGGAGGAAGAGAGAGGAGGAAGAGGGAGGAGGAGGAGAGAGATGGAAGAGAGAGGAGGAAGAGAGAGAAGATGAGAGAGGAGGAAGAACGAGGAGGAAGAGAGAGGAAGAGAAGAGAGGTGGAAGAGAGAGGAGGAAGAGAGAGGAAGAGGAGAAAGGAGGAAGAGAGAGGAAAAGGAGACAGGAGGAATACAGAGGAGAAAGAGAGATGAAGAAGAGAGAGAAGGAGGAGAGAGGAGGAAAAGAGAGGAGTAAGAGAAAGGAGGAAGAGAGAGGAGGAAGACAGAGGAAAAGAAGAGAGGAGGAGGAGAGAGCAGGAAGAGAGACGAATGGGAGAGAAGAGGAAAAGAGAGGAGGAAGAGAGTGGAGGAAGAGAGAGGAGGAAGAGAGAGGAGGAAGAGAGAGGAGGAAGAGAGAGAGTAGGAGGAGAGAGGAGGAAGAGAGAGGAGGAAGAGAGAGGAAGAGGATAGAGGAGGAAGAGAGAGGAGGAAGAGAGAGGAGGAAGAGAGAGGAAAAGTAGAGAGGAGGAAAAGAGAGAAGAAAGAGAGAGGAGGATGAGAGGGGAGGAAGAGAGAGGAGGAAAAGAGAGGAAGAAGAGAGAGGAAGAAGAGAGAGGAGGAAGAGAGAGGAGGAAGAGTTAGGAAGAGGAGAGAGGAGGAAGAGAGAGGAGGAAGAGAGAGGAAAAGTAGAGAGGAGGAAGAGAGAGGAGGAAGAGAGAGAAGGAGGAGAGAGGAGGAAGAGAGAGGAGGAAGACAGAGGAAGAAGAGAGAGGAAAAAGAGGAGGAAAAGAGAGGAGGAAGAGAGAGGAGGAAGAGAGAGGAGGAAAAGGGAGGAGTAACAGAGAGGAAGAGGAGAGAGGAGGAAGAGAGAGAAAGAGGAGAGAGGAGGAGGAGAGAGGAGGAAGAATGAGGAAGAGGAGAGAGGAGGAAGAGAGAGGAGGAAGAGAGAGGAGGAAGAGAGAGCAAGGGGAGAGAGGAGGAGGAGAGAGGAGGAAGAGAGAGGAAGAGGAGAGAGGAGGAAGAGAGAGGAGAAAGAGACAGGAAAATAGAGAGGAGGAAAACAGAGGAGAAAGAGAGAGGAGGAAGAGAGAGGAGGAAGAGAGAGGAGGAAGAGAGAGGAGGAGGAGAGAGGAGGAAGAGAGAGCAGGAAGAGAGAGGAAGAGGAGAGAGGAGGAAGAGAGAGGATGAAGAGAGAGGAGGAAGAGAGAGGAAGAGGAGAGAGGAGGAAGAGAGAGGAGGAAGAGAGAGTAAGAGAAGAGAGGTGGAAGAGAGATGAGGAAGAGAGAGGAAAAGTAGAGAGCAGGAAAAGAGAGGAGAAAGAGAGAGGAGGAAGAGAGAGGAGGAAGAGAGAGGAGGAAGAGAGAGGAGGAAGAGAGAAGAGGAAGAGAGAGGAGGAGGAGAGAGAAGGAAGAGAGAGGAAGAGGAGAGAGGAGGAAGAGAGAGGAGGAACAGAGAAGAAGAGGGGAGAGGAGGAAGAGAGAGGAGGAAGAGAGTGGAAGAGGAGAGAGGAGGAATACAGAGGACAAAGAGAGATGAGGAAGGGAGAGAAGGAGGAGAGAGGAGGAAAAGAGAGGAGTAAGAGAAAGGAGAAAGAGAGAGGAGGAAGAGAGAGGAGGAAGAGAGAGGAGGAAGAGATAGGAGGAAGAGAGAGGAGGAAGAGAGAGAGTAGGAGGAGAGAGGAGGAAGAGAGAGGAGGAAGAGAGAGGAGGAAGAGAGAGGAAAAATAGGAGGAAAAGAGAGGAGGAAGAGAGAGGAGGAAGAGAGAGGAGGAGAAGAGAGGAGGAAGAGAGAGGAGGAAGAGAGAGAAGGAAGAGCGAGGAGGAATAGAGAGGAGGAAGAGAGAGGAAGAGGAGAGAGATGGAGGAGAGAGGAGGAAGAGAGAGGAGGTAGAGAGAGGAAGAGGAGAGAGGAGGAGGAGAGAGGAGGAAGAGAGCGGAGGAAGACAGAGCAAGAGGAGAGAGTAGAAAGAGAGAGGAGGAAGAGAGAGGAGGAGGAGAGAGGAGGAGGAGAGAGGAGGAAGAAAGAGGAAGAGGAGAGAGGAGGAGGAGAGAGGAGGAAGAGAGAGGAAGAGGAGAGAGGAGGAAGAGAGACGAGGAAGAGAGAGGAAAATTAGAAAGGGGAAAAGAGAGGAGAAAGATAGAGGAGGAAGAGAGATGAGGAAGAGAGAGGAGGAAGAGAGAGGAGGAAGAGAGAGGAGGAGGAAAGAGGAGGAAGAGAGAGGAAGAAGAGAGATGAAGAGGAGAGAGGAGAAAGAGAGAGGAAGAAGAGAGAGGAAGAGGAGAGAGGAGGAAGAGAGAGGAGGAAGGAGAGGAGGAACATAGAGGAGGAACAGAGAGGAGGAGGAGAGAGGAGGAAGAGAGAGGAAAAGGAGAGAGGAGGAATACAGAGGAGAAAGAGAGATGAGGAAGAGAGAGAAAGATGAGAGAGGAGGAGGGGAGAGGAGGAAGAGAGAGGAGGAAGACAGAGGAGGAGGAGAGAGGAGGAAGAGAGAGCAGGAAGAGAGAGGATATGGAGAGAGGAGGAAGAGAGAGGAGGAAGAGAAAGGAAGAGGAGAGAGGAGGAAGAGAGACGAGGAAGAGAGAGGAAGAGGAGAGAGGAGGAAGAGAGAGGAGGAAGAGAGAGGAAAAGGAGAGAGGAGGAATACAGAGGACAAAGAGATATGAGGAAGGGAGAGAAGGAGGAGAGAGGAGGAAAAGAGAGGAGTAAGAGAAAAGGAGGAAGAGAGAGGAGGAAGACAGGAAAAGAAGAGAGGAGGACGTGAGAAAAGGAAGAGAGAGGATTGGGAGAGAGGAAGAAGAGAGAGGAGGAAGAGAGAGGAGGAAGAGAGAGGAGGAAGAGAGAGAAGGAAGAGAGAGGAAGAGGAGAGTGGAGGAGGAGAGAGGAGGAAGAGAGAGGAAAAGTAGAGAGGAGGAAAAGAGAGCAGAAAGAGAGTGGAGGAAGAGAGAGGAGGAAGAGACAGTAGGAAGAGAGAGGAAGAGGAGAGAGGAGGAGGAGAGAGGCGGAGGAGAGAGGAGGAAGAGTGAGGAAGAGGAGAGAGGAGGAAGACAGAGGACAAAGAGATATGAGGAAGGGAGAGAAGGAGGAGAGAGGAGGAAAAGAGAGGAGAAAGAGAAAGGAGGAAGAGAGAGGAGGAAGACAGGAAAAGAAGAGAGGAGGACTAGAGAAAGGAAGAGAGAGGAATGGGAGAGAGGAGGAAAAGAGAGGAGGAAGAGAGAGGAGGAAGAGAGAGGAGGAAGAGAGAGGAGGAAGAGAGAGGAGGAAGAGAGAGAAGGAAGAGAGAGGAAGAGGAGAGTGGAGGAGGAGAGAGGAGGAAGAGAGAGGAAAAGTAGAGAGCAGGAAAAGAGAGCAGAAAGAGAGTGGAGGATGAGAGAGGAGGAAGAGACAGTAGGAAGAGAGAGGAAGAGGAGAGAGGAGGAGGAGAGAGGACGAAGAGAGAGGAGGAAGACAGAGGAAGAAGAGAGAGGAAAAAGAGGAGGAAAAGAGAGGAGGAAAAGAGAGGAGGAAGAGAGAGGAGGAAGAGAGAGGAGGAAGAGAGAGGAAGAGGAGAGAGGAGGAGGAGAGAGGAGGAAGAGTGAGGAAGAGGAGAGTGGAGGAAGAGAGAGGGGGAAGAGAGAGGAGGAAGAGAGAGGAGGAAGAGAGAGGAGGAAGAGAGAGGAAGAGAGAGGAGGAAGAGAGAGGAGGAAGAGAGAGAGTATGAGGAGAGAGGAGGAAGAGAGAGGAGGAAGAGAGAGGAGGAAGAGAGAGGAAGGGGAGAGAGGAGGAGGAGAGAGGCGGAAGAGAGAGGAAGAGGAGGGAGGAGGAAGAGAGCGGAGGAAGAGAGAGGAAAGGTAGAGAGGAAGAAAAGAGAGGAGAAAGAGAGGAGGAAGAAAGAGGAGGAAGAGAGAGGAAGAGGAGAGAGGATGAAGAGAGAGGAGGAATAGAGTGGAAGAGGAGAGAGGAGGAATACAGTGGACAAAGAGATATGAGAAAGGGAGAGAAGGAGGAGAGAGAAGGAAAAGAGAGGAGTAAGAGAAAGGAGGAAGACAGAGGAGGAAGACAGAGGAAAAGAAGAGAGGAGGAAGAGAGAGGATGAAGAGAGAGGAGGAAGAGAGAACAGGAAGAGAGAGAAGGAAGAGAGAAGAAGAGGAAAGAGGAGGAGGAGAGAGGAGGAAGAGAGAGGAAAATTAGAGAGGAGGAAAAGAGAGCAGAAAGAGAGAGGAGGAAGAGAGAGGAGGAAGAGAGAGGAAGAGGAGAGAGGAGGAAGAGAGAGGAGGAAGAGAGGAAGAGGAGAGAGGAGCAATACAGAGGACAAAGAGATATGAGGAAGGGAGAGAAGGAGGAGAGAGGAGGAAAAGAGAGGAGTAAGAGAAAGGCTGAAGAGAGAGGAAGAAGACAGGAAAAGAAGAGAGGAGGAGGAGAGAGAAGGAAGAGAGAGGAATGGGAGAGAGGAGGAAAAGAGAGGAGGAAGAGAGAGGAAGAAGAGAGAGGAGGAAGAGAGAGGAGAAGAGAAAGAAGGAAGAGCGAGGAAGAGGAGAGTGGAGGAGGAGAGAGGAGGAAGAGAGAGGAAAAGTAGAGAGGAGGAAAAGAGAGCAGAAAGAGAGTGGAGGAAGAGAGAGGAGGAAGAGACAGTAGGAAGAGAGAGGAAGAGGTGAGAGGAGGAGGAGAGAGGAGGAGGAGAGAGGAGGAAGAGTGAGGAAGAGGAGAGAGGAGAAAGAGAGACGAGGAAGAGAGAGGAGGAAGAGAGAGGAGGAAGAGAGAGGAGGAAGCGAGAGGACGAAGAGAGAGGAGGAAGACAGAGGAAGAAGAGAGAGGAAAAAGAGGAGGAAAAGAGAGGAGGAAGAGAGAGGAGGAAGAGAGAGGAGGAAGAGAGAGGAGGAAGAGAGAGGAAGAGGAGAGAGGAGGAGGAGAGAGGAGGAAGAGTGAGGAAGAGGAGAGAGGAGGAAGAGAGAGGGGGAAGAGAGAGGAGGAAGAGAGAGGAGGAAGAGAGAGGAGGAAGAGAGAGGAGGAGGAGAGAGGAGGAAGAGAGGGGAAGACGAGACAGGAGGAAGAGAGAGGAGGAAGAGAGAGAAAAAGTAGAGAGGAGGAAAAGAGAGGAGAAAGAGAGAGGAGGAAGAGAGAGGAGAAAGAGAGAGGAGAAAGAGAGAGGAAGAGGAGAGAGGAGGAAGAGAGAGGAGGAAGAGAGAGGAAGAGGGGAGAGGAGGAAGAGAGAGGAGGAGGAGGGAGGAGGAGGAGAGAGGAGGAAGAGAGAGGAGGAAGAGAGAGAAAGATGAGAGAGGAGGAAGAGCGAGGAGGAAGAGAGAGGAAGAGAAGAGAGGTGGAAGAGAGAGGAGGAAGAGAGAGGAAGAGGAGAAAGGAGGAAGAGAGAGGAAAAGGAGACAGGAGGAATACAGAGGAGAAAGAGAGATGAGGAAGAGAGAGAAGGAGGAGAGAGGAGGAAAAGAGAGGAGTAAGAGAAAGGAGTAAGAGAGAGGAGGAAGACAGAGGAAAAGAAGAGAGGAGGAGGAGAGAGCAGGAAGAGAGACGAATGGGAGAGAAGAGGAAAAGAGAGGAGGAAGAGAGAGGAGGAAGAGAGAGGAGGAAGAGAGAGAGTAGGAGGAGAGAGGAGGAAGAGAGAGGAGGAAGAGAGAGGAAGAGGATAGAGGAGGAAGAGAGAGGAGGAAGAGAGAGGAGGAAGAGAGAGGAAAAGTAGAGAGGAGGAAAAGAGAGAAGAAAGAGAGAGGAGGATGAGAGGGGAGGAAGAGAGAGGAGGAAGAGAGAGGAAGAATAGAGAGAAAGAAGAGAGAGGAGGAAGAGAGAGGAGGAAGAGTGAGGAAGAGGAGAGAGGAGAAAGAGAGAGGAGGAAGAGAGAGGAAAAGTAGAGAGGAGGAAAAGAGAGGAGAAAGAGAGAGGAGGAAGAGAGGAGGAAGAGAGAGGAGGAAGAGAGAGGAGGAAGAGAGAGAAGGAGGAGAGAGGAGGAAGAGAGAGGAGGAAGACAGAGGAAGAAGAGAGAGGAATAAGAGGAGGAAAAGAGAGGAGGAAGAGAGAGGAGGAAGAGAGAGGAGGAAAAGGGAGGAGTAACAGAGAGGAAGAGGAGAGAGGAGGAAGAGAGAGAAAGAGGAGAGAGGAGGAGGAGAGAGGAGGAAGAATGAGGAAGAGGAGAGAGGAGGAAGAGAGAGGAGGAAGAGAGAGGAGGAAGAGAGAGCAAGGGGAGAGAGGAGGAGGAGAGAGGAGGAAGAGAGAGGAAGAGGAGAGAGGAGGAAGAGAGAGGAGAAAGAGACAGGAAAATAGAGAGGAGGAAAACAGAGGAGAAAGAGAGAGGAGGAAGAGAGAGGAGGAAGAGAGAGGAGGAAGAGAGAGGAGGAGGAGAGAGGAGGAAGAGAGAGCAGGAAGAGAGAGGAAGAGGAGAGAGGAGGAAGAGAGAGGAGGAAGAGAGAGGGAGAGGAGAGAGGAGGAAGAGAGAGGATGAAGAGAGAGGAGGAAGAGAGAGGAAGAGGAGAGAGGAGGAAGAGAGAGGAGGAAGAGAGAGTAAGAGAAGAGAGGTGAAGAGAGAGGAGGAAGAGAGAGGAAGAGGAGAGAGGAGGAATACAGAGGACAAAGAGAGATGAGGAAGGGAGAGAAGGAGGAGAAAGGAGGAAAAGAGAGGAGTAAGAGAAAGGAGGAAGAGAGAGGAGGAAGACAGAGGAAAAGAAGAGAGGAGAAGGAGAGAGCAGGAAGAGAGAGAAATGGGAGAGAGGAGGAAAAGAGAGGAGGAAGAGAGAGGAGGAAGAGAGAGGAGGAAGAGAGAGGAGGAAGAGAGAGGAGGAAGAGAGAGAGTAGGAGGAGAGAGGAGGAAGAGAGAGGAGGAAGAGAGAGGAGGAAGAGAGAGGAAAAATAGGAGGAAAAGTGAGGAGGAAGAGAGAGGAGGAAGAGACAGGAGGAAAAGGGAGGAATAACAGAGAGGAAGAGGATAGAGGAGGAAGAGAGAGGAGGAAGAGAGAGAAAGAGGAGAGAGGAGGAGGCGAGAGGAGGAAGAGGGAGGAGGAAGAGAGAGGAGGAAGAGAGAGGAGGAAGAGAGAGGAAGAGGAGAGATGAGGCAGAGAGAGGAGGAAGAGAGAGGAAGAGGAGAGAGGAGGAAGAGAGAGGACGAAGAGAGAGGAGGAAGAGAGAGGAGGAGAAGAGAGTGGGAAGAGAGAGGAGGAAGGAGAGGAGGAAGAGCGAGGAGGAAGAGAGAGGAGGAAGAGAGAGGAAGAGGAGAGAGGAGGAGGAGAGAGGAGGAAGAGAGAGGAGGTAGAGAGAGGAAGAGAAGAGATGTGGAAGAGAGAGGAGGAAGAGAGAGGAAGAGGAGAGAGGAGGCATACAGAGGAGAAAGAGAGATGAGGAAGAGAGAGAAGGAGGAGAGAGGAGGAAAAGAGAGGAGTAAGAGAAAGGAGGAAGAGAGAGGAGAAAGACAGAGGAAAAGAAGAGAGGAGGAGGAGAGAGCAGGAAGAGAGACGAATGGGAGAGAAGAGGAAAAGAGAGGAGGAAGAGAGAGGAGAAGAGAGAGGAGGAAGAGAGAGGAGGAAGAGAGAGGAGGAAGAGAGAGGAGGAAGAGAGAGAGTAGGAGGAGAGAGGAGGAAGAGAGAGGAGGAAGAGAGAGGAAGAGGATAGAGGAGGAAGAGAGAGGAGGAAGAGAGAGGAGGAAGAGAGAGGAAAAGTAGAGAGGAGGAAAAGAGAGAAGAAAGAGAGAGGAGGATGAGAGGGGAGGAAGAGAGAGGAGGAAGAGTGAGGAAGAGGAGAGAGGAGGTAGAGAGAGGAGGAAGAGAGAGGAAAAGTAGAGAGGAGGAAAAGAGAGGAGAAAGAGAGAGGAGGAAGAGAGGAGGAAGAGAGAGGAGGAAGAGAGAGGAGGAAGAGAGAGAAGGAGGAGAGAGGAGGAAGAGAGAGGAGGAAGACAGAGGAAGAAGAGAGAGGAAAAAGAGGAAAAGAGAGGAGGAAGAGAGAGGAGGAAGAGAGAGGAGGAAAAGGGAGGAGTAACAGAGAGGAAGAGGAGAGAGGAGGAAGAGAGAGAAAGAGGAGAGAGGAGGAGGAGAGAGGAGGAAGAATGAGCAAGAGGAGAGAGGAGGAAGAGAGAGGAGGAAGAGAGAAGAGGAAGAGAGAGCAAGTGGAGAGAGGAGGAGGAGAGAGGAGGAAGAGAGAGGAAGAGGAGAGAGGAGGAAGAGAGAGGAGAAAGAGACAGGAAAATAGAGAGGAGGAAAACAGAGGAGAAAGAGAGAGGAGGAAGAGAGAGGAGGTGGAGAGAGGAGGAAGAGAGAGCAGGAAGAGAGAGGAAGAGGAGAGGGGAGGAAGAGAGAGGAGGAAGAGAGAGGAAGAGGAGAGAGGAGGAAGAGAGAGGATGAAGAGAGAGGAGGAAGAGAGAGGAAGAGGAGAGAGGAGGAAGAGAGAGGAGGAAGAGAGAGTAAGAGAAGAGAGGTGGAAGAGAGAGGAGGAAGAGAGAGGAAAAGTAGAGAGCAGGAAAAGAGAGAAGAAAGAGAGAGGAGGAAGAGAGAGGAGGAAGAGAGAGGATGAAGAGAGAGGAGTAAGAGAGAGGAGGAAGAGAGAGGAGGAGGAGAGAGAAGGAAGAGAGAGCAGGAAGAGAGAGGAAGAGGAGAGAGGAGGAAGAGAGAGGAGGAACAGAGAGGAAGAGGAGAGAGGAGGAAGAGAGAGGAGGAAGAGAGAGGAGGAAGAGAGAGGAAGAGGAGAGAGGATGAAGAGAGAGGAGGAAGAGAGAGGAAGAGAAGAGAGCTGGAAGAGAGAGGAGGAAGAGAGTGGAAGAGGAGAGAGGAGGAATACAGAGGACAAAGACAGATGAGGAAGGGAGAGAAGGAGGAGAGAGGAGGAAAAGAGAGGAGTAAGAGAAAGGAGAAAGAGAGAGGAGGAAGAGAGAGGAGGAAGAGAGAGGAGGAAGAGAGAGAAGGAGGAGAGAGGAGGAAGAGAGAGGAGGAAGACAGAGGAAGAAGAGAGAGGAATAAGAGGAGGAAAAGAGAGGAGTAACAGAGAGGAAGAGGAGAGAGGAGGAAGAGAGAGAAAGAGGAGAGAGGAGGAGGAGAGAGGAGGAAGAATGAGGAAGAGGAGAGAGGAGGAAGAGAGAGGAGGAAGAGAGAGGAGGAAGAGAGAGCAAGGGGAGAGAGGAGGAGGAGAGAGGAGGAAGAGAGAGGAAGAGGAGAGAGGAGGAAGAGAGAGGAGAAAGAGACAGGAAAATAGAGGAGGAAAACAGAGGAGAAAGAGAGAGGAGGAAGAGAGAGGAGGAAGAGAGAGGAGGAGGAGAGAGGAGGAAGAGAGAGCAGGAAGAGAGAGGAAGAGGAGAGAGGAGGAAGAGAGAGGAGGAAGAGAGAGGGAGAGGAGAGAGGAGGAAGAGAGAGGATGAAGAGAGAGGAGGAAGAGAGAGGAAGAGGAGAGAGGAGGAAGAGAGAGGAGGAAGAGAGAGTAAGAGAAGAGAGGTGGAAGAGAGAGGAGGAAGGGAGAGGAAGAGGAGAGAGGAGGAATACAGAGGACAAAGAGAGATGAGGAAGGGAGAGAAGGAGGAGAAAGGAGGAAAAGTGAGGAGTAAGAGAAAGGAGGAAGAGAGAGGAGGAAGACAGAGGAAAAGAAGAGAGGAGAAGGAGAGAGCAGGAAGAGAGAGAAATGGGAGAGAGGAGGAAAAGAGAGGAGGAAGAGAGAGGAGGAAGAGAGAGGAGGAAGAGAGAGGAGGAAGAGAGAGGAGGAAGAGAGAGAGTAGGAGGAGAGAGGAGGAAGAGAGAGGAGGAAGAGAGAGGAGGAAGAGAGAGGAAAAATAGGAGGAAAAGTGAGGAGGAAGAGAGAGGAGGAAGAGACAGGAGGAAAAGGGAGGAATAACAGAGAGGAAGAGGATAGAGGAGGAAGAGAGAGGAGGAAGAGAGAGAAAGAGGAGAGAGGAGGAGGCGAGAGGAGGAAGAGGGAGGAGGAAGAGAGAGGAGGAAGAGAGAGGAGGAAGAGAGAGGAAGAGGAGAGATGAGGCAGAGAGAGGAGGAAGAGACAGGAAAATAGAGAGGAGGAAAACAGAGGAGAAAGAGAGAGGAGGAAGAGAGAGGAGGTTGAGAGAGGAGGAAGAGAGAGCAGGAAGAGAGAGGAAGAGGAGAGGGGAGGAAGAGAGAGGAGGAAGAGAGAGGAAGAGGAGAGAGGAGGAAGAGAGAGGATGAAGAGAGAGGAGGAAGAGAGAGGAAGAGGAGAGAGGAGGAAGAGAGAGGAGGAAGAGAGAGTAAGAGAAGAGAGGTGGAAGAGAGAGGAGGAAGAGAGAGGAAAAGTAGAGAGCAGGAAAAGAGAGGAGAAAGAGAGAGGAGGAAGAGAGAGGAGGAAGAGAGAGGATGAAGAGAGAGGAGTAAGAGAGAGGAGGAAGAGAGAGGAGGAGGAGAGAGAAGGAAGAGAGAGCAGGAAGAGAGAGGAAGAGGAGAGAGGAGGAAGAGAGAGGAGGAAGAGAGAGGAGGAAGAGAGAGGAGGAAGACAGATGAAGATGAGAGAGGAGGAAAAGAGAGGAGGAAGAGAGAGGAGGAAAAGAGAGGAGGAAGAGAGAGGAGGAAGAGAGAGAAGGATGATAGAGGAGGATATGAGAGGAGGAAGAGAGAGGAGGAAGAGAGTGGAAGAGGAGAGAGGAGGAGGAGACTGGAGGAAGAGAGAGGAAGAGGAGAGAGGAGGAAGAGAGATGAGGAAGAAAGAGGAAAAGAAGAGAGGAGGAGGAGAGAGGAGGAAAAGAGAGGAATGGGAGAGAGGAGGAAAAGAGAGGAGGAAGAGAGAAGAAGAGGAGAGAGGAGAAGGAGAGAGGAGGAAGAGAGAGGAAGAGGAGAGAGGAGGAAGAGAGATGAGGAAGAAAGAGGAAAAGAAGAGAGGAGGAGGAGACAGGAGGAAAAGAGAGGAGGAAGAGAGAGGAGGATGATAGAGGAGGAAATGAGAGGAGTAAGAGAGAGGAGGTAGAGAGAGGAGGAAGAGAGAGGAGGAGGAGAGAGGAGGAAAAGAGAGGAGGAAGAGAGAGGAGGAAGAGAGAGGAAGAGGAGAGAGGAGGAGGAGAGTGGAGAAAGAGAGAGGAGGAAGAGAGAGGAGGAAGAGAAAGGAAGAGGAGAGAGGAGGAAGAGAGATGAGGTAGAAAGAGGAAAAGAAGAGAGGAGGAGCAGAGAGGAGGAAAAGAGAGGAATGGGAGAGAGGAGGAAAAGAGAGGAGGAAGAGAGAGGAGGAAGATAGAGAAGGATGAAAGAGGAGGAAATGAGAGGAGGAAGAGAGAGGAGGAATAGAGAGGAGGAAGAGAGAAAAAGAGGAGAGAGGAGGAGGAGAGAGGAGGAAGAGAGATGAGGAAGAAATAGGAAAAGAAGAGAGGAGGAGGAGAGAGGAGGAAGAGAGAGGAATGGGAGAGAGGAGGAAAAGAGAGGAGGAAGAGAGAGGAGGAAGAGAGAGGAGGAGAAGAGAGGAGGAAAAGAGAGGAGGAAGAGAGAGGAGGAAGAGAGAGGAGGAAGAGAGACGAGGAAGAGAGAGGAAGAGGAGAGAGGAGGAAGAGATATGAGGAAGAAATAAGAAAAGAAGAGAGGAGGAGGAGAGAGGAGGAAGAGAGAGGAGGAAGATAGAGAAGGATGAAAGAGGAGGAAATGAGAGGAGGAAGAGAGAGGAGGAAGAGAGAGGAAGAGGAGAGAGGAGGAAGAGATATGAGGAAGAAATAAGAAAAGAAGAGAGGAGGAGGAGAGAGGAGGAAGAGAGAGGAATGGGAGAGAGGAGGAAAAGAGAGGAGGAAGAGAGAGGAGGAACAGAGAGGAGGAAGAGAGAGGAAGAGGAGAGAGGAGGAAGAGAGAGGAGGAAGAGCGAGGATTAAGAGAGAGGAAGATTAAAGAGGAGGAAGAGAGAGGAGGAAAAGGGAGGAGGAACAGAGTGGAAGAGGAGAGAGGATGAAGAGATAGGAGGAAGAGAGAGGAGAAAGAGAGAGGATGAAGAGAGAGGAAGAGGAGAGAAGAGGAAGATAGAGGATGAAGAGTGAGGAAGAGGAGAAAGGAGGAAGAGAGACGAGGAAGAGAGAAGAGGAAAAGAGAGGAGGAAGAGAGCGGAAGAGGACAGAGTAGGAATAGAGAGGAAAATGAGAGAGTAGGAAGAGAGAGGAAAAGGAGAGAGGAGGAAGAGGTGGAGGAAAAGTGAAGAGGAAGAGAGAGGAGGAAGAGAGAGGAGGAAGAGAGAGGAGGTAGAGGGAGGACGATGAGAGAAGAGGAAAAGAGAGGAGGAAGAGAGAGGAGGAAGAGAGTGGAGGAAGAGAGAGGAGGAAGAGAGAGGAAGAGGAGAGAGGAGGAGGAGAGAGGAGGAACAGAGAGGAAGATGAGAGAGGAGGAAGAGAGATGAGGAAGAAATAGGAAAAGAAGAGAGGAGGAGGACAGAGGAGGAAGAGAGAGGAATGGGAGAGAGGAGGAAAAGAGAGGAGGAAGAGAGAGGAGGAAGAGAGAGGAGAAAGAGAGAGGAAGATGAGAGAGGAGGAAGAGAGAGGAGGAAGAGCGAGGATTAAGAGAGAGGAGGAAGTGAGGTGAAGATTAAAGAGGAGGAAGAGAGAGGAGGAAAAGTGAGGAGGAACAGAGAGGAAGAGGGGAGATGATGAAGAGAGAGGAGGAAGAGAGAGGAGGAAGAGAGAGGAGGAAAAGAGAGGAGGAAGAGAGAGGAAGAGGAGAGAGTAGGAAGAGAGAGGAGGAAGAGAGAGGAAAATGAGAGAGGAGGAAGAGAGAGGAAAAGGAGAGCGGAGGAAGAGGTGGAGGAAGAGAGAGGAGGAAGAGGGAGGAAAAATATAGAGGAGGAAAAGAGAGGACGAAGAGAGAGGGGGAAGAGAGAGGAGGAAGAGAGAGGAAGAGGAGTGAGGAGGAAGAGAGAGGACGAAGAGAGAGGAGAAAAGAGAGGAGGAAGAGAGAGGAAGAGGAGAGAGGGGGAAAAGAGAGGAGGAAGAGAAAGTAAAATGAGAGAGGAGGAAGAGAGAGGAGGAAGAGAGAGGAGGAAGAGAGAGGAGGAAGACAGATGAAGATGAGAGAGGAGGAAAAGAGAGGAGGAAGAGAGAGGAGGAAAAGAGAGGAGGAAGAGAGAGGAGGAAGAGAGAGAAGGATGATAGAGGAGGATATGAGAGGAGGAAGAGAGAGGAGGAAGAGAGTGGAAGAGGAGAGAGGAGGAGGAGACTGGAGGAAGAGAGAGGAAGAGGAGAGAGGAGAAGAGAGATGAGGAAGAAAGAGGAAAAGAAGAGAGGAGGAGGAGAGAGGAGGAAAAGAGAGGAATGGGAGAGAGGAGGAAAAGAGAGGAGGAAGAGAGAAGAAGAGGAGAGAGGAGAAGGAGAGAGGAGGAAGAGAGAGGAAGAGGAGAGAGGAGGAAGAGAGATGAGGAAGAAGAGGAAAAGAAGAGAGGAGGAGGAGAGAGGAGGAAAAGAGAGGAGAAGAGAGTGGAGGATGATAGAGGAGAAATGAGAGGAGTAAGAGAGAGGAGGTAGAGAGAGGAGGAAGAGAGAGGAGGAGGAGAGAGGAGGAAAAGAGAGGAGGAAGAGAGAGGAGGAAGAGAGAGGAAGAGGAGAGAGGAGGAGGAGAGTGGAGAAAGAGAGAGGAGGAAGAGAGAGGAGGAAGAGAAAGGAAGAGGAGAGAGGAGGAAGAGAGATGAGGTAGAAAGAGGAAAAGAAGAGAGGAGGAGCAGAGAGGAGGAAAGAGAGGAATGGGAGAGAGGAGGAAAAGAGAGGAGGAAGAGAGAGGAGGAAGATAGAGAAGATGAAAGAGGAGGAATGAGAGGAGGAAGAGAGAGGAGGAATAGAGAGGAGGAAGAGAGAAAAGAGGAGAGAGAGGAGGAGGAGAGAGGAGGAAGAGAGATGAGGAAGAAATAGGAAAAGAAGAGAGGAGGAGGAGAGAGGAGGAAGAGAGAGGAATGGAGAGAGGAGGAAAAGAGAGGAGGAAGAGAGAGGAGGAAGAGAGAGGAGGAGAAGAGAGGAGGAAAAGAGAGGAGGAAGAGAGAGGAGGAAGAGAGAGGAGGAAGAGAGACGAGGAAGAGAGAGGAAGAGGAGAGAGGAGGAAGAGATATGAGGAAGAAATAAGAAAAGAAGAGAGGAGGAGAGGAGAGAGGAGGAAGAGAGAGGAGGAAGATAGAGAAGGATGAAAGAGGAGGAAATGAGAGGAGGAAGAGAGAGGAGGAAGAGAGAGGAAGAGGAGAGAGGAGGAAGAGATATGAGGAAGAAATAAGAAAAGAAGAGAGGAGGAGGAGAGAGGAGGAAGAGAGAGGAATGGGAGAGAGGAGGAAAAGAGAGGAGGAAGAGAGAGGAGGAACAGAGAGGAGAAGAGAGAGGAAGAGGAGAGAGGAGGAAGAGAGAGGAGGAAGAGCGAGGATTAAGAGAGAGGAAGATTAAAGAGGAGGAAGAGAGAGGAGGAAAAGGAGGAGAACAGAGTGGAAGAGGAGAGAGGATGAAGAGATAGGAGGAAGAGAGAGGAGAAAGAGAGAGGATGAAGAGAGAGGAAGAGGAGAGAAGAGGAAGATAGAGGATGAAGAGTGAGGAAGAGGAGAAAGGAGGAAGAGAGACGAGGAAGAGAGAAGAGGAAAAGAGAGGAGGAAGAGAGCGGAGAGGACAGAGTAGGAATAGAGAGGAAAATGAGAGAGTAGGAAGAGAGAGGAAAAGGAGAGAGGAGGAAGAGGTGGAGGAAAAGTGAAGAGGAAGAGAGAGGAGGAAGAGAGAGGAGGAAGAGAGAGGAGGTAGAGGGAGGACGATGAGAGAAGAGGAAAAGAGAGGAGGAAGAGAGAGGAGGAAGAGAGTGGAGGAAGAGAGAGGAGGAAGAGAGAGGAAGAGGAGAGAGGAGGAGGAGAGAGGAGGAACAGAGAGGAAGATGAGAGAGGAGGAAGAGAGATGAGAAGAAATAGGAAAAGAAGAGAGGAGGAGGACAGAGGAGGAAGAGAGAGGAATGGAGAGAGGAGGAAAAGAGAGGAGGAAGAGAGAGGAGGAAGAGAGAGGAGAAAGAGAGAGGAAGATGAGAGAGGAGGAAGAGAGAGGAGGAAGAGCGAGGATTAAGAGAGAGGAGGAAGTGAGGTGAAGATTAAAGAGGAGGAAGAGAGAGGAGGAAAAGTGAGGAGGAACAGAGAGGAAGAGGAGAGATGATGAAGAGGAGAGGAGGAAGAGAGAGGAGGAAGAGAGAGGAGGAAAAAGAGAGAGGAAGAGAGAGGAAGAGGAGAGAGTAGGAAGAGAGAGGAGGAAGAGAGAGGAAAATGAGAGAGGAGGAAGAGAGAGGAAAAGGAGAGCGGAGGAAGAGGTGGAGGAAGAGAGAGGAGGAAGAGGGAGGAAAAATATAGAGGAGGAAAAGAGAGGACGAAGAGAGAGGGGGAAGAGAGAGGAGGAAGAGAGAGGAAGAGGAGTGAGGAGGAAGAGAGAGGACGAAGAGAGAGGAGAAAAGAGAGGAGGAAGAGAGAGGAAGAGGAGAGAGGGGGAAAAGAGAGGAGGAAGAGAAAGTAAAATGAGAGAGGAGGAAGAGAGAGGAGGAAGAGAGAGGAGGAAGAGAGAGGAGGAAGACAGATGAAGATGAGAGAGGAGGAAAAGAGAGGAGGAAGAGAGAGGAGGAAAAGAGAGGAGGAAGAGAGAGGAGGAAGAGAGAGAAGGATGATAGAGGAGGATATGAGAGGAGGAAGAGAGAGGAGGAAGAGAGTGGAAGAGGAGAGAGGAGGAGGAGACTGGAGGAAGAGAGAGGAAGAGGAGAGAGGAGGAAGAGAGATGAGGAAGAAAGAGGAAAGAAGAGAGGAGGAGGAGAGAGGAGGAAAAGAGAGGAATGGGAGAGAGGAGGAAAAGAGAGGAGAAGAGAGAAGAAGAGGAGAGAGGAGAAGGAGAGAGGAGGAAGAGAGAGGAAGAGGAGAGAGGAGGAAGAGAGATGAGGAAGAAAGAGAAAAGAAGAGAGGAGGAGGAGAGAGGAGGAAAAGAGAGGAGGAAGAGAGAGAGGAAGAGAGAGGAGGAAGAGAGAGGAAGAGGCGAGAGGGGACGAGAGAGGAGAAGAGCGAGGAAGAAGAGAGAGGAGGAAGAGAGAGGAAGTGGAGAGAGGAGGAAGACAGAGGAGGAAAAGGGAGGAGGAACAGAGAGGAAGAGAAGAGAGGATGAAGAGAGAGGAGGGAAGAGAGAGAGAGAGAGAGGAGGAAGACAGAGGAGGAAGAGAGAGGAAGAGGAGAGAGGAGGAAGAGAGAGGATGAAGAGTGAGGAAGAGGAGAAAGGAGGAAGAGAGTGAAGGAAGAGAGGAGGAGGAGAGAGGAGGAAGAGAGAGAAGATGATAGAGGAGGAAATGAGAGGAGTAAGAGAGAGGAGGTAAGAGAGGATGAGAGAAGAGGAGGAGAGAGGAGGAAAAGAGAGGAGGAAGAGAGAGGAGGAAGAGAGAGAAGAGGAGAGAGGAGGAGGAGAGAGGAGAAAGAGAGAGGAGGAAGAGAGAGGAGGAAGAGAAAGGAAGAGGAGAGAGGAGGAAGAGAGATGAGGAAGAAGAGGAAAAGAAGAGAGGAGAGGAGAGAGGAGAAAGACAGGAATGGGAGAGAGGAGGAAAAGAGAGGAGGAAGAGAGAGGAGGAAGATAGAGAAGGATGAAAGAGGAGGAAATGAGAGGAGAAGAGAGAGGAGAATAGAGAGGAGGAAGAGAGAAAAAGAGGAGAGAGGAGGAGAGAGAGGAGGAAGAGAGAGGAAGAGGAGATGAGAAGAGGAGAGAGGAGAAGAGAGATGAGGAAGAAATAGGAAAGAAGAGAGGAGGAGGAGAGAGGAGGAAGAGAGAGGAATGGGAAGAGAGGAGGAAAAGAGAGGAGGAAGAAGAGAGGAGGAGAGAGAGGAGGAGAAGAGAGGAGGAAAAGAGAGGAGGAAGAGAGAGGAGGAGAGAGAGGAGGAAGAGAGACGAGGAAAGAGAGAGGAAGAGAGAGGAGGAAGATATAGGAAGAAATAAGAAAGAAGAGAGGAGGAGGAGAGAGGAGGAAGAGAGAGGAGGAAGATAGAGAAGGATGAAAGAGGAGAAATGAGAGGAGAAGAGAGAGGAGGAATAGAGGAGGAAAGAGAGAAGAAGAGTAGAGAGGACGGAGGAGAGAGGAGGAAGAGAGAGGAAGAGCAGATAGAGGAGGAGAGAGGAGAAAGAGAGAGGAGGAAGAGAGATGAGAAGAGAGAGGGAAGAGGAGAGAGAGGAAGAGAGATGAGGAAGAAATAGGAAAGAAGGAGAGGAGGAGGAGAGAGGAGGAGAAAGAGGAATGGGAGAGAGGAGAAAAGAGAGGAGGAAGAGAGAGGAGGAAGAGAGAGGAGGAGAAGAGAGGAGGAAAAGAGAGGAGGAAGAGAGAGGAGGAAGAGAGAGGAGGAAGAGAGAGGAGGAAGAGAGAGGAAGAGAGAGAGGAGGAAGAGATATGAGGAAGAAATAAGAAAAGAAGAGAGGAGGAGGAGAGAGAGGAAGAGAGAGGAATGGGAGAGAGGAGGAAAAGAGAGAGGAAGAGAGAGAGGAACAGAGAGGAGGAAGAGAGAGGAAGAGGAGAGAGGAGGAAGAGAGAGGAGGAAGAGCGAGGATTAAGAGAGAGGAAGATTAAAGAGAGAAGAGAGAGGAGGAAAGGGAGGAGGAACAGATTGAAGAGGAGAGAGATGAGAGATAGGAGAGAGAGAAGAGGAAGATAGAGATGAAGAGTGAGGAAGAGGAGAAAGGAGGAAGAGAGTCGAGGAAGAGAGAAGAGGAAAAGAGAGGATGGAAAGAGAGCGGAAGAGGACAGAGTAGGAATAGAGAGGAAAATGAGAGAGTAGGAAGAGAGAGGAAAAGGAGAGAGGAGGAAGAGGTTGAGGAAAGTGAAGAGGAAGAGAGAGGAAGAAGAGAGGAGGAGAGAGAGGAGGTAGAGGGAGGACGATGAGAGAAGAGGAAAAGAGAGGAGGAAGAGAGAGGAGGAAGAGAGTGAGGAAGAGAGAGGAGAAGAGAGAGGAAGAGGAGAGAGGAGGAGGAGAGAGAGGAACAGAGAGGAAGATGAGAGAGGAGGAAAGAGATAGGAAGAAAGAGGAAAAGAAGAGAGGAGAGGAGAGAGGAGGAAGAGAGAGGAATGGGAGAGAGGAGGAAAGAGAGGAGGAAGAGAGAGGAGGAAGAGAGAGGAGAAGAGAGAGGAAGATGAGAGAGGAGAGAGTGAGGAGAGCGTGGATTAGAGAGAGGAGGAAGTGAGGTGAGATTAAAGAGAGGAAGAGAGAGGAGGAAAAGGGAGAGAACAGAGAGGAAGGAGAGATGATGAAGAGAGAGTAAGAGAGAGAGGAGAGAGAGGAGGAAAAGAGAGGAGAAGAGAGAGGAAGAGGAGAGAAGTAGGAAGAGAGAGGAGGAAGAGAGAGGAAAATGAAGAGGAGAAGAGAGAGGAAAGGAGAGAGGAGGAAGAGGTGGAGGAAGAGAGAGGAGGAAGAGGGAGAAAAATATAGAGGAGGAAAAGATGAGGACGAAGAGAGAGGGGAAGAGAGAGGAGGAAGAGAGAGGAAGAGGAGAGAGGAGGAAGAGAGAGGACGAAGAGAGAGGAGAAAAGAGAGGAGAAGAGAGAGGAAGAGGTAGAGGGGGAAAGAGAGGAGGAAGAGAAAGTAAATGAGAGAGGAGGAAGAGAGAGGAGGAGAGAGGAGGAGGAAGAGAGAGGAGAAGAGAGAGAGGAAGACAGATGAAGATGAGAGAGGAGGAAAAGAGAGGAGGAAGAGAGAGAGAAGAGAGAGAGAAGAGAGAGTAGAGGAGAGAGGAGAGAGATATGAGAAGAAATAAGAAAAGAAGAGAGGAGGAGGAGAGAGGAGAAGAGAGAGGAATGGAGAGAGAGAGAAAAGAGAGAGGAAGAGGAGAGGAGGAGAGAGAGAGGAGAGAGAGGAGGAAAGAGAGGAGGAGAGAGAGGAGGAAGAGAGAGAGAAGAGAGAGGAAGAGGAGAGAGGAGGAAGAGATTTGAGGAAGAAATAAGAAAGAAGAGAGGAGGAGAGAGAGGAGGAAGAGAGAGGAATGGGTGAGAGGAGGAAAAGAGAGGAGGAAGAGAGAGAGGAACAGAGAGGAGGAAGAGAGAGGAAGAGGAGAGAGGAGGAAGAGAGAGGAGGAAGAGCGAGGATTAAGGAGAGGAAGATTAAGAGAGAAGAGAGAGAGGAAAAGGGAGGAGGAAAGAGTGGAAGAGGAGAGAGGATGAAGAGTGAGGAAGAGGAGAAAGGAGAAGAGAGACGAGGAGAGAGAGAGGAAAAGAGAGGAGGAAGAAAGCGGAAGAGGACAGAGTAGGAATAGAGAGGAAAATGAGAGAGGAGGAAGAGAGAGGAAAAGGAGAGAGGAGAAGAGGTGGAGGAAAAGTGAAGAGGAGAGAGAGGAGGAGAGAGAGGAGGAAGAGAGGGGTAGAGGGAGGACGATGAGGAGAGGAGGAAAGAGAGGAGGAAGAGAGAGGAGGAGAGAGAGGAGGAAGAGAGAGAGGAAGAGAGGAAGAGGAGAGAGAGGAGAGGAGAGGAGGAACAGAGAGGAAGATGAGAGAGGAGGAAGAGAGATGAGGAAGGAAAATAGGAAAAGAAGAGAGGAGGAAGAGAGAGAGGAAGAGAAAGGAATGGGAGAGAGGGAGGAAAAGAGAGGAGGAAGAGAGAGGAGGAAGAGAGAGGAGAAGAAAGAGGAAGATGAGAGAGGAGGAAGAGAGAGGAGGAAGAGCGAGGATTAAGAGAGAGGAGGAAGTGAGGTGAAGATTAAAGAGGGAAGAGAGAGGAGGAAAAGGGAGGAGGAATAGAGAGGAAGAGGGGAGAGGATGAAGAGAGAGGAGGAAGAGAGAGTAGAAAGAGAGAGGAAGAGGAGAGAGGAGGAAGAGAGAGGAAGAGGAGAGAGTAGGAAGAGAGAGGAGGAAGAGAGAGGAAAATGAGAGAGGAGGAAGAGAGAGGAAAAGGAGAGAGGAGGAAGAGGTGGAGGAAGAGAGAGGAGGAAGAGGGAGGAAAAATATAGAGGAGGAAAAGAGAGGACGAAGAGAGAGGGGGAAGAGAGAGGAGGAAGAGAGAGGAAGAGGAGAGAGGAGGAAGAGAGAGGACGAAGAGAGAGGAGAAAAGAGAGGAGGAAGAGAGAGGAAGAGGAGAGAGGGGGAAAAGAGAGGAGGAAGAGAAAGTAAAATGAGAGAGGAGGAAGAGAGAGGAGGAAGAGAGAGGAGGAAGAGAGAGGAGAAAGAGAGAGAGGAAGACAGATGAAGATGAGAGAGGAGGAAAAGAGAGGAGGAAGAGAGAGGAGGAAGAGAGAGGAGGAAGAGAGAGGAAGAGGAGAGAGGAGGAAGAGATATGAGGAAGAAATA
>NW_027436905.1:62748-87886 GCF_047716275.1 Strix uralensis
GGGAAAAGTAGAGAGGAGGAAAAGAGAGAAGAAAGAGAGAGCAGGATGAGAGGGCGAAGAAGAGAGAGGAGGAAGAGAGAGGAAGAAGAGAGAGGAAGAAGAGAAAGGAGGAAGAGAGAGGAGGAAGAGTGAGGAAGAGGAGAGAGGAGGAAGAGAGAGGAGGAAGAGAGAGGAAAAGTAGAGAGGAGGAAAAGAGAGGAGAAAGAAGAGAGGAGGAAGAGAGGGAGGAAGAGAGAGGAGGAAGAGAGAGGAGGAAGAGAGAGAAGGAGGAGAGAGGAGGAAGAGAGAGGAGGAAGAGAGAGGAAGAAGAGAGAGGAAAAAGAGGAGGAAAAGAGAGGAGGAAGAGAGAGGAGGAAGAGAGAGGAGGAGAAAAGGGAGGAGTAACAGAGAGGAAGAGGAGAGAGGAGGAAGAGAGAGAAAGAGGAGAGAGAAGGAGGAGAGAGGAGGAAGAATGAGGAAGAGGAAGAGAGGAGGAAGAGAGAGGAGGAAGAGAGAGGAGGAAGAGAGAGCAAGGGAGAGTGGAGGAGGAGAGAGGAGGAAGAGAGAGGAAGGGGAGAGAGGAGGAAGAGAGAGGAGGAAGAGAGAGGAGGAAGAGAGAGGAGGAAGAGAGAGCAGGAAGAGAGAGGAAGAGGAGAGAGGAGGAAGAGAGAGGAGGAAGAGAGAGGAAGAGGAGAGAGGAGGAAGAGAGAGGATGAAGAGAGAGGAGGAAGAGAGAGGAAGAGGAGAGAGGAGGAAGAGAGAGGAGGAAGAGAGAGTAAGAGAAGAGAGGTGGAAGAGAGAGGAAGAAGAGAGAGGAAAAGTAGAGAGGAGGAAAAGAGAGGCAGAAAGAGAGTGGAGGAAGAGAGAGGAGGAAGAGACAGTAGGAAGAGAGAGGAGGAGGAGAGAGGAGGAGGGAGAGAGGAGGAGGAGAGAGGAGGAAGAGTGAGGAAGAGGAGAGAGGAGGAAGAGAGAGGAGGAGAGAGAGAGAAAAAGTAGACAGGAGGAAAAGAGAAGAGAAAGAGAGACGAGGAAGAGAGAGGAGGAAAGAGAGAGGAGGAAGAGAGAGGAGGAAGAGAGAGGAGGAAGAGAGAGACGAAGAGAGAGGAGGAAGACAGAGGAAGAAGAGAGAGGAAAAAGAGGAGGAAAAAGAGAGGAGGAAAAGAGAGGAGGAAGAGAGAGGAGGAAGAGAGAGGAAGAGGAGAGAGGGAGGAAGAGAGGAGAGAAGAGAGGAAGTAGAGAGGAGGAAAAGAGAGGAGAAAGAGAGAGAGGAAGAGAGAGGAGAAGAGAGAGGGAAGAGAGAGAGGATGAAGAGAGAGGAGGAATAGAGGAGGAAGAGAGAGAGGAGGAATACAGTGGACAAAGAGATATGAGGAAGGGAGGAAGGAGGAGAGAGGAGGAAAAGACAGGAGTAAGAGAAAGGAGGAAGAGAGAGGAGGAAGAGAGAGGAGGAAGAGAGAGGAGGAAGAGAGAGAAGGAAGAGAGAGGAAGAGGAGAGTGGAGGAGGAGAGAGGAGGAAGAGAGAGGAAAATTAGAGAGGAGGAAAAGAGAGCAGAAAGAGAGAGGAGGAAGAGAGAGGAGGAAGAGAGAGTAGGAAGAGAGAGGAAGAGGAGAGAGGAGGAAGAGAGAGGAGGAAGAGAGAGGAGGAAGAGAGAGGAAGAGGAGAGAGGAGGAGGAGAGAGGAGGAAGAGAGCGGAAAAGGAGAGAGGAGGAAGAGAGCGAGGAAGAGAGAGGAAAAGTAGAGAGGAGGAAAAGAGAGGAGAAAGAGAGAGGAGGAAGAGAGAGGAGGAAGAGAGAGGAGGAAGAGAGAGGAGGAGGAGAGAGGAGGAAGAGAGAGCAGGAAGAGAGAGGAAGAGGAGAGAGGAGGAAGAGAGAGGAGGAAGAGAAAGGAAGAGGAGAGAGGAGGAAGAGAGAGGAGGGAGGAGAGAGGAAGAAGAGGGAGGTAGAGGAGAGAGGATGAAGAGAGAGGAGGAAGAGAGAGGAAGAGGAGAGGGGAGGAATACAGAGGACAAAGGAGATATGAGGAAGGGAGAGAAGGAGGAGAGAGGAGGAAAAGAGAGGAGTAAGAGAAAGGAGGAAGAGAGAGGAGGAACACAATGGAAAAGAAGAGAGGAGGAGGAGAGAGCAGGAAGAGAGAGGAATGGGAGAGGAGGAGGAAAAGAGAGGAGGAAGAGAGAGGAGGAAGAGAGAGGAGGAAGAGAGTGGGAGGAAGAGGAGAACAGGAAGAGATAAGAAGAGGAGAGGGGAGGAGGAGAGAGGAGGAAGAGTGAGGAAGAGGAGAGAGGAGGAAGAGAGAGGAGGAAGAGAGAGAAAAAGTAGACAGGAGGAAAAGAGAGGAGAAAGAGAGACGAGGAAGAGAGAGGAGGAAGAGAGAGGAGGAAGAGAGAGGAGAAGAGAGAGAAGGAGGAGAGAAGAGGAAGAGAGAGGAGGAAGACAGATAAAGAAGAGAGAGGAAAAAGAGGAGGAAAAGAGAGGAGGAAGAGAGAGGAGGAAAAGGGAGAAGTAACAGAGAGGAAGAGGAGAGAGGAGGAAGAGAGAGAAAGAGGAGAGAGGAGGAGGGGAGAGGAGGAAAAGAGAGCAGAAAGAGAAAGGAGGAAGAGAGAGGAGGAAGAGAGAGGAAGAGGAGAGAGGAGGAGGAGAGAGGAGGAAGAGTGAGAAGAGGAGAGAGGAGGAAGAGAGAGGGGGAAGGAGAGAGAGGAAGAGAGAGGAGGAAGAGAGAGGAGGAAGAGAGAGGAAGAGAGAGGAGGAAGAGAGAGGAGGAAGAGAGAGAGTAGGAGGAGAGAGGAGGAAGAGAGAGGAGGAAGAGAGAGGAGGAAGAGAGGAAGGGGAGAGAGGAGGAGGAGAGAGGAGGAAGAGAGAGGAAGAGGAGAGAGGAGGAAGAGAGAGGAGAAGAGAGAGGAGGAAGAAAGAGGAGGAAGAGAGAGGAAGAGGAGAGTGGAGAGGAGAGAGGAGGAAGAGAGAGGAAGAGGAGAGAGGAGGAAGAGAGAGGAGGAATAGAGAGGAAGAGGAGAAAGGAGGGAAGAGAGAGGAAAAGGAGACAGGAGGAATACAGAGGAGAACGAGAGAGGAGGAAGAGAGAGAAGGAGGAGACAGGAGGAAAAGAGAGGAGTAAGAGAAAGGAGGAAGAGAGAGGAGAACGAGAGAGGAAAAGAAGAGAGGAGGAGGAGAGAGGAGGAAGAGAGAGGAATGGGAGAGAGGAGGAAAAAAGAGGAGGAAGAGAGAGGAGAAAGAGAGAGGAGGAAGAGAGAGGAGGAAGAGAGCGGAGGAAGAGAGAGGAGGAAGAGAGGAGTAGGAGGAGTGAGGAGGAAGAGAGAGGAGGAAGAGAGAGAAGGAAGAGAGAGGAGGAACATGGAGGTGGAAGAGAGAGGAAGAGGAGAATTGAGGAAGAGAGAGGAAGAGGAGAGAGGATGAAGAGAGAGGAGGAAGAGAGAGGAAGGGGAGAGAGGAGGGAAGAGAGAGGAAAAGGAGAGAGGAGGAATACAGAGGAGAAAGAGAGATGAGGAAGAGAGAGATGAGGAGAGAGGAGGAAAAGAGAGGAGTAAGAGAAAGGAGGAAGAGAAAGGAGGAAGACAGAGGAGAAAAAGAGAGGAAGAGGAGAGAGCAGGAAGAGAGGGGAATGGGAGAGAGGAGGGAAAAGAGAGGAGGAGGAGAGAGGAGGAAAAGAGAGGAGGAAGAGAGAGGAGGAAGAGAGAGGAGGAAGAGAGAGGAGGAAGAGAGAGGAGGAAGAGAGAGGAGGAAGAGAGAGAGTAGTAGGAGAGAGGTGGAAGAGAGAGGAGGAAGAGAGAGGAGGAAGAGTGAGGAAGAGGATAGAGGAGGAAGAGAGAGGAAGAGGAGAGAGGAGGAAGAGAGAGGAGGAGAAGAGAGGAGGAAGAGAGAGGAGGAAGAGATAGGAGGAAGAGAGAGGAGGAAGAGAGAGGAGGAAGAGAGACGAGGAGGAGAGAGGAGGAAGAGAGAGCAGGAAGAGAGAGGAAGAGGAGAGAGGAGGAAGAGAGAGGAGGAAGAGAGAGGAAGAGGAGAGAGGAGGAATACAGAGGACAAAGAGAGATGAGGAAGGGAGAGAAGAAGGAGAGAGGAGGAAAAGAGAGGAGTAAGAGAAAGGAGGAAGAGAGAGGAGGAAGACAGAGGAAAAGAAGAGAGGAGGAGGAGAGAGCAGGAGAGAGAGGAATGGGAGAGAGGAGGAAAAAGAGGAGGAAGAGAGAGGAGGAAGAGAGAGGAGGAAGAGAGAGGAGGAAGAGAGAGGAGGAAAAGGGAGGAGTAACAGAGAGGAAGAGGAGAGAGGAGGAGAAGAGAGAGAAAGAGGAGAGAGGAGGAGGGGAGAGGAGGAAAATAGAGCAGAAAGAGAGAGGAGGAAGAGAGAGGAGGAAGAGAGAGGAAGAGGAGAGAGGAGGAGGAGAGAGGAGGAAGAATGAGGAAGATAAGAGAGGAGGAAGAGAAAGGAGGAAGAGAGAGAAGGAAGAGAGAGGAAGGGGAGAGAGGAGGAGGAGAGAGAGGGAGGAAGAGAGAGGAAGAGGAGAGAGGAGGAAGAGAGAGGAGGAAGAGAGAGGAAAAGTAGAGAAGAGGAAAACAGAGGAGAAAGAGAGAGGAGGAAGAGAGAGGAGGAAGACAGAGGAGGAGGAGAGAGGAGGAAGAGAGAGCAGGAAGAGAGAGGAGGAAGAGTGAGAAAGAGGATAGAGGACGAAGAGAGAGGAGGAAGAGAGAGGAAAAGTAGAGAGGAGGAAAGAGAGCAGAAAGAGAGAGGAGGAAGAGAGAGGAGAAAGAGAGAGGAGGAAGAGAGATGAGGAAGGCAGAGGAGGAGGAGAGAGGAGGAAGAGAGTGCAGGAAGAGAGAGGAAGAGGAGAGAGGAGGAAGAGAGAGGAGGAAGAGAGAGGAAGAGGAGAGAGGAGGAAGAGAGAGGAGGAAGAGAGAGGAAGAGGAGAGAGGAGGAATACAGAGGACAAAGAGAGATGAGGAAGGGAGAGAAGAAGGAGAGAGGAGGAAAAGAGAGGAGTAAGAGAAAGGAGGAAGAGAGAGGAGGAAGACAGAGGAAAAGAAGAGAGGAGGAGGAGAGAGCAGGAAGAGAGAGGAATGGAGAGAGGAGGAAAAAAGAGGAGGAAGAGAGAGGAGGAAGAGAGAGGAGGAAGAGAGAGGAGGAAAAGGGAGGAGTAACAGAGAGGAAGAGGAGAGAGGAGGAAGAGAGAGAAAGAGGAGAGAGGAGGAGGGGAGAGGAGGAAAATAGAGCAGAAAGAGAGAGGAGGAAGAGAGAGGAGGAAGAGAGAGGAAGAGGAGAGAGGAGGAGGAGAGAGGAGGAAGAATGAGGAAGAGGAGAGAGGAGGAAGAGAGAGGAGGAAGAGAGAGGAGAACGAGAGAGGAAAAGAAGAGAGGAGGAGGAGAGAGGAGGAAGAGAGAGGAATGGGAGAGAGGAGGAAAAAAGAGGAGGAAGAGAGAGGAGAAAGAGAGAGGAGGAAGAGAGAGGAGGAAGAGAGCGGAGGAAGAGAGAGGAGGAAGAGAGAGAGTAGGAGGAGTGAGGAGGAAGAGAGAGGAGGAAGAGAGAGAGGAAGAGGAGAGGAGGAACATGGAGGTGGAAGAGAGAGGAAGAGGAGAATTGAGGAAGAGAGAGGAAGAGGAGAGAGGATGAAGAGAGAGGAGGAAGAGAGAGGAAGGGGAGAGAGGAGGAAGAGAGAGGAAAAGGAGAGAGGAGGAATACAGAGGAGAAAGAGAGATGAGGAAGAGAGAGATGGAGGAGAGAGGAGGAAAAGAGAGGAGTAAGAGAAAGGAGGAAGAGAAAGGAGGAAGACAGAGGAGAAAAAGAGAGGAAGAGGAGAGAGCAGGAAGAGAGGGGAATGGGAGAGAGGAGGAAAAGAGAGAGGAAGAGAGAGGAGGAAGAGAGAGGAGGAAGAGAGAGGAGGAAGAGAGAGGAGGAAGAGAGAGGAGGAAGAGAGAGAGTAGTAGGAGAGAGGTGGAAGAGAGAGGAGGAAGAGAGAGGAGGAAGAGTGAGGAAGAGGATAGAGGAGGAAGAGAGAGGAAGAGGAGAGAGGAGGAAGAGAGAGGAGGAGAAGAGAGGAGGAAGAGAGAGGAGGAAGAGAGAGGAGGAAGAGAGAGGAGGAAGAGAGAGGAGGAAGAGAGACGAGGAGGAGAGAGGAGGAAGAGAGAGCAGGGAAGAGAGAGGAAGAGGAGAGAGGAGGAAGAGAGAGGAGGAAGAGAGAGGAAGAGGAGAGAGGAGGAAGAGAGAGGAGGAAGAGAGAGGAAGAGAAGAGAGGTGGAAGAGAGAGGAGGAAGAGAGAGGAAGAGGAGAGAGGAGGAATACAGAGGACAAAGAGAGATGAGGAAGGGAGAGAAGAAGGAGAGAGGAGGAAAAGAGAGGAGTAAGAGAAAGGAGGAAGAGAGAGGAGGAAGACAGAGGAAAAGAAGAGAGGAGGAGGAGAGAGCAGGAAGAGAGAGGAATGGGAGAGAGGAGGAAAAAGAGGAGAAGAGAGAGGAGGAAGAGAGAGGAGGAAGAGAGAGGAGGAAGAGAGAGGAGGAAAAGGGAGGAGTAACAGAGAGGAAGAGGAGAGAGGAGGAAGAGAGAGAAAGAGGAGAGAGGAGGAGGGAGAGGAGGAAAATAGAGCAGAAAGAGAGAGGAGGAAGAGAGAGGAGGAAGAGAGAGGAAGAGGAGAGAGGAGGAGGAGAGAGGAGGAAGAATGAGGAAGATAAGAGAGGAGGAAGAGAAAGGAGGAAGAGAGAGAAGGAAGAGAGAGGAAGGGGAGAGAGGAGGAGGAGAGAGGAGGAAGAGAGAGGAAGAGGAGAGAGGAGGAAGAGAGAGGAGGAAGAGAGAGGAAAAGTAGAGAAGAGGAAACAGAGGAGAAAGAGAGAGGAGGAAGAGAGAGGAGGAAGACAGAGGAGGAGGAGAGAGGAGGAAGAGAGAGCAGGAAGAGAGAGGAGGAAGAGTGAGGAAGAGGATAGAGGACGAAGAGAGAGGAGGAAGAGAGAGGAAAAGTAGAGAGGAGGAAAAGAGAGCAGAAAGAGAGAGGAGGAAGAGAGAGGAGAAAGAGAGAGGAGGAAGAGAGATGAGGAAGGCAGAGGAGGAGGAGAGAGGAGGAAGAGAGTGCAGGAAGAGAGAGGAAGAGGAGAGAGGAGGAAGAGAGAGGAGGAAGAGAGAGGAAGAGGAGAGAGGAGGAAGAGAGAGGAGGAAGAGAGAGGAAGAGGAGAGAGGAGGAATACAGAGGACAAAGAGAGATGAGGAAGGGAGAGAAGAAGGAGAGAGGAGGAAAAGAGAGGAGTAAGAGAAAGGAGGAAGAGAGAGGAGGAAGACAGAGGAAAAGAAGAGAGGAGGAGGAGAGAGCAGGAAGAGAGAGGAATGGGAGAGAGGAGGAAAAAAGAGGAGGAAGAGAGAGGAGGAAGAGAGAGGAGGAAGAGAGAGGAGGAAAAGGGAGGAGTAACAGAGAGGAAGAGGAGAGAGGAGGAAGAGAGAGAAAGAGGAGAGAGGAGGAGGGGAGAGGAGGAAAATAGAGCAGAAAGAGAGAGGAGGAAGAGAGAGGAGGAAGAGAGAGGAAGAGGAGAGAGGAGGAGGAGAGAGGAGGAAGAATGAGGAAGAGGAGAGAGGAGAAGAGAGAGGAGGAAGAGAGAGGAAGGGGAGAGAGGAGGAGGAGAGAGGAGGAAGAGAGAGGAAGAGGAGAGAGAGGAAGAGAGAGGAGGAAGAGAGAGGAGGAAGACAGAGGAGGAGGAGAGAGGAGGAAGAGAGAGCAGGAAGAGAGAGGAAGAGGAGAGAAGAGGAAGAGAGAGGAGGAAGAGAGAGGAAGAGGAGAGAGGAGGAAGAGAGAGGAGGAAGAGAGAGGAAGAAGAGAGGTGGAAGAGAGAGGAGGAAGAGAGAGGAAGAGGAGAGAGGAGGAATACAGAGGACAAAGAGAGATGAGGAAGGGAGCGAAGAAGGACAGAGGAGGAAAAGAGAGGAGTAAGAGAAGGGGGAAGAGAGAGGAGGAAGACAGAGGAAAAGAAGAGAGGAGGAGGAGAGAGCAGGAAGAGAGAGGAATGGGAGAGAGGAGGAAAAAAGAGGAGGAAGAGAGAGGAGAAAGAGAGAGTAGGAAGAGAGAGGAGGAAGAGAGAGGAGGAAGAGAGAGAGTAGGAGGAGTGAGGAGGAAGAGAGAGGAGGAAGAGAGAGAAGGAAGAGAGAGGAGGAACATGGAGGTGGAAGAGAGAGGAAGAGGAGAAATGAGGAAGAGAGAGGAAATGGAGAGAGAAGGAAGAGAGAGGAAGAGGAGAGAGGAGGAAAAGAGAGGAGGAAGAGAGAGGAAGAGAAGAGTGGTGGAAGAGAGAGGAGGAAGAGAGAGGAAGAGGAGAAAGGAGGAAGAGAGAGGAAAGGAGAGAGGAGGAATACAGAGGAGAAAGAGAGATGAGGAAGAGAGAGATGGAGGAGAGAGGAGGAAAAGAGAGGAGTAAGAGAAAGGAGGAAGAGAGAGGAGGAAGACAGAGAAAAAAAGAGAGGAGGAGGAGAGAGCAGGAAGAGAGTGAAATGGGAGAGAGGAGGAAAAAAGAGGAGGAAGAGAGAGGAGAAAGAGAGAGGAGGAAGAGAGAGGAGAAGAGAGAGGACGAAGAGAGAGGAGGAAGAGAGAGAGTAGGAGGAGTGAGGAGAAAGAGAGAGGAGGAAGAGAGAAGGAAGAGAGAGGAGGAACATGGAGGTGGAAGAGAGAGGAAGAGGAGAAATGAGGAAGAGAGAGGAAAAGGAGAGAGAAGGAAGAGAGAGGAGGAAGAGAGAGGAAGGGGAGAGAGGAGGAAGAGAGAGGAGGAAGAGAGAGGAAGAGGAGAGAGGAGGAGGAGAAAGGAGGAAGAGTGAGGAAGAGGAGAGAGGAGGAAGAGAGAGGAGGAAGAGAGAGAAAAGTAGAGAGGAGTAAGAGAGAGGAGAAGAGAGCGGAGGAGGAGAGAGGAGGAAGAGAGAGGAGGAAGAGAGAGGAAGAGGAGAGAGGAGGAAGAGAGAGGAGTGAGAGAGAGGAAGAGGAGAGAGGAGGAAGAGAGAGGAGGAAGAGAGAGGAGGAAGAGAGAGGAGGACGAAAGAGGAGGACGAGAAAAGAGGAAGAATGAGGAGGAAGATAAAGAGGAGAAAGGAGGAAGAGAGAGGAAAAGGAGAGAGGAGGAATACAGAGGAGAAAGAGAGATGAGGAATACAGAGAAGGAGGAGAGAGGAGGAAAAGAGAGGAGTAAGAGAAAGGAGGAAGAGAGAAGAGGAAGAGAGAGAGTAGGAGGAGTGAGGAGGAAGAGAAGGAGGAAGAGAGAGGAAAAATAGGAGGAAAAGAGAGGAGGAAGAGAGAGGAGGAAGAGAGAGGAGGAAGAGAAAGAAGGAAGAGAGAGGAGGGACAGGGAGTAGGAAGAGAGAGGAGGAAGAGAGAGAAAGAGGAGAGAGGAGGAAGAGAGAGGAGGAATAGAGAGGAGGAAGAGAGAGGAGGAAGAGAGAGGAAGAGGAGAGAGGAGGAAGAGAGAGGAGGAACAGAGAGGGGGAAGAGAGAGGAAGAGGAGAGTGGAGGAGGAGAGAGGAGGAAGAGAGAGGAAGAGGAGAGAGGAGGAAGAGAGAGGAGGAAGAGAGAGGAAGAGGAGAAAGGAGGAAGAGAGAGGAAAAGGAGACAGGAGGAATACAGAGGAGAACGAGAGAGGAGGAAGAGAGAGAAGGAGGAGACAGGAGGAAAAGAGAGGAGTAAGAGAAAGGAGGAAGAGAGAGGAGGAGGAGAGAGGAAAAGAAGAGAGGAGGAGGAGAGAGCAGGAAGAGAGAGGAATGGGAGAGAGGAGGAAAAAAGAGGAGGAAGAGAGAGGAGAAAGAGAGAGGAGGAAGAAAGAGGAGGAAGAGAGCGGAGGAAGAGAGAGGAGGAAGAGGAGAGAGTAGGAGGAGTGAGGAGGAAGAGAGAGAAGGAAGAGAGAGGAGGAACATGGAGGTGGAAGAGAGAGGAAGAGGAGAAATGAGGAAGAGAGAGGAAAAGGAGAGAGAAGGAAGAGAGAGGAGGAAGAGAGAGGAAGGGGAGAGAGGAGGAAGAGAGAGGAGGAAGAGAGAGGAAGAGGAGAGAGGAGGAAAAGAGAGGAGGAAGAGAGAGGAAGAGAAGAGAGGTGGAAGAGAGAGGAGGAAGAGAGAGGAAGAGGAGAAAGGAGGAAGAGAGAGGATAAGGAGAGAGGAGGAATACAGAGGAGAAAGAGAGATGAGTAAGAGAGAGATGGAGGAGAGAGGAGGAAAAGAGAGGAGTAAGAGAAAGGAGGAAGAGAGAGGAGGAAGAGAGAGGTAGAAAAGTGAGGAGTAACAGAGAGGAAGAGGAGAGAGGAGGAAGAGAGAGGAGGAAGAGAGAGAAAGGAGAGAGGAGGAGGGGAGAGGAGGAAGAGAGAGGAGGAAGAGAGAGGAGGAAGAGAGAGGAGGAAGAGAGAGGAGGAAGAGAGAGGAGGAAGAGAGAGGAAGAGGATAGAGGAGGAATAGGGAGGAGGAAGAGAGAGGAAAAGTAGAGAGGAGGAAAAGAGAGCAGAAAGAGAGAGGAGGAAGAGAGAGGAGGAAGAGTGAGGAAGAGGAGAGAGGAGGAGGAGAGAGGAGGAAGAGTGAGGAAGAGGAGAGAGGAGGAAGAGAGAGGAGGAAGAGAGAGAAAAAGTAGAGAGGAGTAAGAGAGAGGAGGAAGAGAGAGGAGGAAGAGAGAGGAGGAAGAGAGAGGAGGAGGAGAGAGGAGGAAGAGAGAGGAGGAAGAGAGAGGAAGAGGAGAGAGGAGGAAGAGAGAGGAGGAAGAGAGAGGAAGAGGAGAGAGGAGGAAGAGAGAGGAGGAAAAGAGAGGAGGAAGAGAGAGGAGGACGAAAGAGGAGGACGAGAAAAGAGGAAGAATGAGGAGGAAGATAGAGAAAGAGGAGAAAGGAGGAAGAGAGAGGAAAAGGAGAGAGGAGGAATACAGAGGAGAAAGAGAGATGAGGAATACAGAGAAGGAGGAGAGAGGAGGAAAAGATAGGAGTAAGAGAAAGGAGGAAGAGAGAGGAGGAAGAGAGAGAGTAGGAGGAGTGAGGAGGAAGAGGAGGAAGAAGAGAGAGGAAAAATAGGAGGAAAAGAGAGGAGGAAGAGAGAGGAGGAAGAGAGAGGAGGAAGAGAGAGGAGGAAGAGAGAGAGTAGGAGGAGTGAGGAGGAAGAGAGAGGAGGAAGAGAAAGAAGGAAGAGAGAGGAGGGACAGGGAGTAGGAAGAGAGAGGAGGAAGAGAGAAAGAGGAGAGAGGAGGAAGAGAGAGGAGGAATAGAGAGGAGGAAGAGAGAGGAGGAAGAGAGAGGAGGAAGAGAGAGGAGGAAGAGAGAGGAGGAAGAGAGAGGAAGAGGAGACAGGAGGAATACAGAGGAGAACGAGAGAGTAGGAAGAGAGAGAAGGAGGAGACAGGAGGAAAAGAGAGGAGTAAGACAAAGGAGGAAGAGAGAGGAGGAGGAGAGAGGAAAAGAAGAGAGGAGGAAGAGAGAGCAGGAAGAGAGAGGAATGGGAGAGAGGAGGAAAAAAGAGGAGGAAGAGAGAGGAGAAAGAGAGAGGAGGAAGAGAGAGGAGGAAGAGAGCGGAGGAAGAGAGAGGAGGAAGAGAGAGAGTAGGAGGAGTGAGGAGCAAGAGAGAGGAGGAAGAGAGAGAAGGAAGAGAGAGGAGGAACATGGAGGTGGAGGTGAGAGGAAGAGGAGAATTGAGGAAGAGAGAGGAAGAGGAGAGAGGATGAAGAGAGAGGAGGAAGAGAGAGGAAGGGGAGAGAGGAGGAAGAGAGAGGAGGAAGAGAGAGGAAGAGGAGAGAGGAGGAAAAGAGAGGAGGAAGAGAGAGGAAGAGAAGAGAGGTGGAAGAGAGAGGAGGAAGAGAGAGGAAGAGGACAATGGAGGAAGAGAGAGGCAAAGGAGAGAGGAGGAATACAGAGGAGAAAGAGAGATGAGGAAGAGAGAGATGGAGGAGAGAGGAGGATAAGAGAGGAGTAAGAGAAAGGAGGAAGAGAGAGGAGGAAGACAGAGGAAAAAAAGAGAGGAGGAGGAGAGAGCAGGAAGAGAGGGGAATGGGAGAGAGGAGGAAAAGAGAGGAGGAAGAGAGAGGAGGAAGAGAGAGGAGGAAGAGAGAGGAGGAAGAGAGAGGAGGAAGAGAGAGAGTAGGAGGAGAGAGGTGGAAGAGAGAGGAGGAAGAGAGAGGAGGAAGAGTGAGGAAGAGGATAGAGGAGGAAGAGAGAGGAGGAAGAGAGAGGAAAATTAGAGAGGAGGAAAAGAGAGCAGAAACAGAGAGAGGAGGAAGAGAGAGGAGGAAGAGAGAGGAGGAAGAGTCAGGAGGAAGAGAGAGAAGGAGGAGAGAGGAGGAAGAGAGAGGAGGAAGACAGAGGAAGAAGAGAGAGGAAAAAGAGAAGGAAAAGAGAGGAGGAAGAGAGAGGAGGAAGAGAGAGGAGGAAAAGGGAGGAGTAACAGAGAGGAAGAGGAGAGAGGAGGAAGGGAGAGAAAGAGGAGAGAGGAGGAGGGGAGAGGAGGAAAATAGAGCAGAAAGAGAGAGGAGGAAGAGAGAGGAGGAAGAGAGAGGAAGAGGAGAGAGGAGGAGGAGAAAGGAGGAAGAGAGCGGAGGAAGACAGAGGAAGAGGAGAAAGGAGGAGGAGAGAGGAGGAAGAGAGAGGAAGAGGAGAGAGGAGGAAGAGAGAGGAGGAAGAGAGAGGAAAAGTAGAGAGGAGGAAAACAGAGGAGAAAGAGAGAGGAGGAAGAGAGAGGAGGAAGAGAGAGGAGGAAGAGAGAGGAGGAAGAGAGAGAAGGAGGAGAGAGCAGGAAGAGAGAGCAGGAAGAGAGAGGAAGAGGAGAGAGGAGGAAGAGAGAGGAGGAAGAGGGAGGAAGAGGAGAGAGGAGGAAGAGAGAGGAGGAAGAGAGAGGAAGAGAAGAGAGGTGGAAGAGAGAGGAGGAAGAGAGAGGAAGAGGAGAGAGGAGGAATACAGAGGACAAAGAGAGATGAGGAAGGGAGAGAAGAAGGAGAGAGGAGGAAAAGAGAGGAGTAAGAGAAAGGAGGAAGAGAGAGGAGGAAGACAGAGGAAAAGAAGAGAGGAGGATAAGAGAGCAGGAAGAGAGAGGAATGGGAGAGAGGAGGAAAAAAGAGGAGGAAGAGAGAGGAGGAAGAGAGAGGAGGAAGAGAGAGGAGGAAGCGAGAGGAGGAAAAGGGAGGAGTAACAGAGAGGAAGAGGAGAGAGGAGGAAGAGAGATAAAGAGGAGAGAGGAGGAGGGGAGAGGAGGAAAATAGAGCAGAAAGAGAGAGGAGGAAGAGAGAGGAGGAAGAGAGAGGAAGAGGAGAGAGGAGGAGGAGAGAGGAGGAAGAGAGAGGAAGGGGAGAGAGGAGGAGGAGAGAGGAGGAAAAGAGAGGAGGAAGAGAGAGGAGGACGAAAGAGGAGGACGAGAAAAGAGGAAGAATGAGGAGGAAGATAGAGAAAGAGGAGAAAGGAGGAAGAGAGAGGAAAAGGAGAGAGGAGGAATACAGAGGAGAAAGAGAGATGAGGAATACAGAGAAGGAGGAGAGAGGAGGAAAAGAGAGGAGTAAGAGAAAGGAGGAAGAGAGAGGAGGAAGAGAGAGAGTAGGAGGAGTGAGGAGGAAGAGGAGGAAGAAGAGAGAGGAAAAATAGGAGGAAAAGAGAGGAGGAAGAGAGAGGAGGAAGAGAGAGGAGGAAGAGAGAGGAGGAAGAGAGAGATTAGGAGGAGTGAGGAGGAAGAGAGAGGAGGAAGAGAAAGAAGGAAGAGAGAGGAGGGACAGGGAGTAGGAAGAGAGAGGAGGAAGAGAGAAAGAGGAGAGAGGAGGAAGAGAGAGGAGGAATAGAGAGGAGGAAGAGAGAGGAGGAAGAGAGAGGAGGAAGAGAGAGGAGGAAGAGAGAGGAGGAAGAGAGAGGAAGAGGAGACAGGAGGAATACAGAGGAGAACGAGAGAGTAGGAAGAGAGAGAAGGAGGAGACAGGAGGAAAAGAGAGGAGTAAGAGAAAGGAGGAAGAGAGAGGAGGAGGAGAGAGGAAAAGAAGAGAGGAGGAAGAGAGAGCAGGAAGAGAGAGGAATGGGAGAGAGGAGGAAAAAAGAGGAGGAAGAGAGAGGAGAAAGAGAGAGGAGGAAGAGAGAGGAGGAAGAGAGCGGAGGAAGAGAGAGGAGGAAGAGAGAGAGTAGGAGGAGTGAGGAGCAAGAGAGAGGAGGAAGAGAGAGAAGGAAGAGAGAGGAGGAACATGGAGGTGGAGGTGAGAGGAAGAGGAGAATTGAGGAAGAGAGAGGAAGAGGAGAGAGGATGAAGAGAGAGGAGGAAGAGAGAGGAAGGGGAGAGAGGAGGAAGAGAGAGGAGGAAGAGAGAGGAAGAGGAGAGAGGAGGAAAAGAGAGGAGGAAGAGAGAGGAAGAGAAGAGAGGTGGAAGAGAGAGGAGGAAGAGAGAGGAAGAGGACAATGGAGGAAGAGAGAGGCAAAGGAGAGAGGAGGAATACAGAGGAGAAAGAGAGATGAGGAAGAGAGAGATGGAGGAGAGAGGAGGATAAGAGAGGAGTAAGAGAAAGGAGGAAGAGAGAGGAGGAAGACAGAGGAAAAAAAGAGAGGAGGAGGAGAGAGCAGGAAGAGAGGGGAATGGGAGAGAGGAGGAAAAGAGAGGAGGAAGAGAGAGGAGGAAGAGAGAGGAGGAAGAGAGAGGAGGAAGAGAGAGGAGGAAGAGAGAGAGTAGGAGGAGAGAGGTGGAAGAGAGAGGAGGAAGAGAGAGGAGGAAGAGTGAGGAAGAGGATAGAGGAGGAAGAGAGAGGAGGAAGAGAGAGGAAAATTAGAGAGGAGGAAAAGAGAGCAGAAACAGAGAGAGGAGGAAGAGAGAGGAGGAAGAGAGAGGAGGAAGAGTCAGGAGGAAGAGAGAGAAGGAGGAGAGAGGAGGAAGAGAGAGGAGGAAGACAGAGGAAGAAGAGAGAGGAAAAAGAGAAGGAAAAGAGAGGAGGAAGAGAGAGGATGAAGAGAGAGGAGGAAAAGGGAGGACTAACAGAGAGGAAGAGGAGAGAGGAGGAAGGGAGAGAAAGAGGAGAGAGGAGGAGGGGAGAGGAGGAAAATAGAGCAGAAAGAGAGAGGAGGAAGAGAGAGGAGGAAGAGAGAGGAAGAGGAGAGAGGAGGAGGAGAAAGGAGGAAGAGAGCGGAGGAAGACAGAGGAAGAGGAGAAAGGAGGAGGAGAGAGGAGGAAGAGAGAGGAAGAGGAGAGAGGAGGAAGAGAGAGGAGGAAGAGAGAGGAAAAGTAGAGAGGAGGAAAACAGAGGAGAAAGAGAGAGGAGGAAGAGAGAGGAGGAAGAGAGAGGAGGAAGAGAGAGGAGGAAGAGAGAGGAGGAGGAGAGAGCAGGAAGAGAGAGCAGGAAGAGAGAGGAAGAGGAGAGAGGAGGAAGAGAGAGGAGGAAGAGGGAGGAAGAGGAGAGAGGAGGAAGAGAGAGGAGGAAGAGAGAGGAAGAGAAGAGAGGTGGAAGAGAGAGGAGGAAGAGAGAGGAAGAGGAGAGAGGAGGAATACAGAGGACAAAGAGAGATGAGGAAGGGAGAGAAGAAGGAGAGAGGAGGAAAAGAGAGGAGTAAGAGAAAGGAGGAAGAGAGAGGAGGAAGACAGAGGAAAAGAAGAGAGGAGGATAAGAGAGTAGGAAGAGAGAGGAATGGGAGAGAGGAGGAAAAAAGAGGAGGAAGAGAGAGGAGGAAGAGAGAGGAGGAAGAGAGAGGAGGAAAAGGGAGGAGTAACAGAGAGGAAGAGGAGAGAGGAGGAAGAGAGAGAAAGAGGAGAGAGGAGGAGGGGAGAGGAGGTAAATAGAGCAGAAAGAGAGAGGAGGAAGAGAGAGGAGGAAGAGAGAGGAAGAGGAGAGAGGAGGAGGAGAGAGGAGGAAGAATGAGGAAGAGGAGAGAGGAGGAAGAGAGAGGAGGAAGAGAGAGGAGGAAGAGAGAGGAAGGGGAGAGAGGAGGAGGAGAGAGGAGGAAGAGAGAGGAAGAGGAGAGAGGAGGAAGAGAGAGGAGGAAGACAGAGGAAAAGTAGAGAGGAGGAAAACAGAGGAGAAAGAGAGAGGAGGAAGAGAGAGGAGGACGAAAGAGGAGGACGAGAAAAGAGGAAGAATGAGGAGGAAGATAGAGAAAGAGGAGAAAGGAGGAAGAGAGAGGAAAAGGAGAGAGGAGGAATACAGAGGAGAAAGAGAGATGAGGAATACAGAGAAGGAGGAGAGAGGAGGAAAAGAGAGGAGTAAGAGAAAGGAGGAAGAGAGAGGAGGAAGAGAGAGAGTAGGAGGAGTGAGGAGGAAGAGGAGGAGGAAGAGAGAGGAAAAATAGGAGGAAAAGAGAGGAGGAAGAGAGAGGAGGAAGAGAGAGGAGGAAGAGAGAGGAGGAAGAGAGAGAGTAGGAGGAGTTAGGAGGAAGAGAGAGGAGGAAGAGAAAGAAGGAAGAGAGAGGAGGGACAGGGAGTAGGAAGAGAGAGGAGGAAGAGAGAAAGAGGAGAGAGGAGGAAGAGAGAGGAGGAAGAGAGAGGAGGAAGAGAGAGGAGGAAGAGAGAGGAGGAAGAGAGAGGAGGAAGAGAGAGGAAGAGGAGACAGGAGGAATACAGAGGAGAACGAGAGCGTAGGAAGAGAGAGAAGGAGGAGACAGGAGGAAAAGAGAGGTGTAAGATAAAGGAGGAAGAGAGAGGAGGAGGAGAGAGGAAAAGAAGAGAGGAGGAAGAGAGAGCAGGAAGAGAGAGGAATGGGAGAGAGGAGGAAAAAAGAGGAGGAAGAGAGAGGAGAAAGAGAGAGGAGGAAGAGAGAGGAGGAAGAGAGCGGAGGAAGAGAGAGGAGGAAGAGAGAGAGTAGGAGGAGTGAGGAGCAAGAGAGAGGAGGAAGAGAGAGAAGGAAGAGAGAGGAGGAACATGGAGGTGGAGGTGAGAGGAAGAGGAGAATTGAGGAAGAGAGAGGAAGAGGAGAGAGGATGAAGAGAGAGGAGGAAGAGAGAGGAAGGGGAGAGAGGAGGAAGAGAGAGGAGGAAGAGAGAGGAAGAGGAGAGAGGAGGAAAAGAGAGGAGGAGAGAGAGGAAGAGAAGAGAGGTGGAAGAGAGAGGAGGAAGAGAGAGGAAGAGGACAATGGAGGAAGAGAGAGGCAAAGGAGAGAGGAGGAATACAGAGGAGAAAGAGAGATGAGGAAGAGAGAGATGGAGGAGAGAGGAGGATAAGAGAGGAGTAAGAGAAAGGAGGAAGAGAGAGGAGGAAGACAGAGGAAAAAAAGAAAGGAGGAGGAGAGAGCAGGAAGAGAGGGGAATGGGAGAGAGGAGGAAAAGAGAGGAGGAAGAGAGAGGAGGAAGAGAGAGGAGGAAGAGAGAGGAGGAAGAGAGAGAGTAGGAGGAGAGAGGTGGAAGAGAGAGGAGGAAGAGAGAGGAGGAAGAGTGAGGAAGAGGATAGAGGAGGAAGAGAGAGGAGGAAGAGAGAGGAAAATTAGAGAGGAGGAAAAGAGAGCAGAAACAGAGAGAGGAGGAAGAGAGAGGAGGAAGAGAGAGGAGGAAGAGTCAGGAGGAAGAGAGAGAAGGAGGAGAGAGGAGGAAGAGAGAGGAGGAAGACAGAGGAAGAAGAGAGAGGAAAAAGAGAAGGAAAAGAGAGGAGGAAGAGAGAGGAGGAAGAGAGAGGAGGAAAAGGGAGGAGTAACAGAGAGGAAGAGGAGAGAGGAGGAAGGGAGAGAAAGAGGAGAGAGGAGGAGGGGAGAGGAGGAAAATAGAGCAGAAAGAGAGAGGAGGAAGAGAGAGGAGGAAGAGAGAGGAAGAGGAGAGAGGAGGAGGAGAAAGGAGGAAGAGAGCTGAGGAAGACAGAGGAAGAGGAGAAAGGAGGAGGAGAGAGGAGGAAGAGAGAGGAAGAGGAGAGAGGAGGAGGAGAGAGGAGGAAGAGAGAGGAGGAAGAGTGAGGAAGAGGAGAGAGGAGGAAGAGAGAGGAGGAAGAGTGAGGAAGAGGAGAGAGGAGGAATACAGAGGACAAAGAGAGATGAGGAAGGGAGAGAAGAAGGAGAGAGGAGGAAAAGAGAGGAGTAAGAGAAAGGAGGAAGAGAGAGGAGGAAGACAGAGGAAAAGAAGAGAGGAGGAGGAGAGAGCAGGAAGAGAGAGGAATGGGAGAGAGGAGGAAAAAAGAGGAGGAAGAGAGAGGAGGAAGAGAGAGGAGGAAGCAGAGAGGAGGAAAAGGGAGGAGTAACAGAGAGGAAGAGGAGAGAGGAGGAAGAGAGAGAAAGAGGAGAGAGGACGAGGGGAGAGGAGGAAAATAGAGCAGAAAGAGAGAGGAGGAAGAGAGAGGAGGAAGAGAGAGGAAGAGGAGAGAGGAGGAGGAGAGAGGAGGAAGAATGAGGAAGATGAGAGAGGAGGAAGAGAAAGGAGGAAGAGAGAGAAGGAAGAGAGAGGAAGGGGAGAGAGGAGGAGGAGAGAGGAGGAAGAGAGAGGAAGAGGAGAGAGGAGGAAGAGAGAGGAGGAAGAGAGAGGAAAAGTAGAGAAGAGGAAAACAGAGGAGAAAGAGAGAGGAGGAAGAGAGAGGAGGAAGACAGAGGAGGAGGAGAGAGGAGGAAGAGAGAGCAGGAAGAGAGAGGAGGAAGAGTGAGGAAGAGGATAGAGGACGAAGAGAGAGGAGGAAGAGAGAGGAAAAGTAGAGAGGAGGAAAAGAGAGCAGAAAGAGAGAGGAGGAAGAGAGAGGAGGAAGAGAGAGGAGGAAGAGAGATGAGGAAGACAGAGGAGGAGGAGAGAGGAGGAAGAGAGTGCAGGAAGAGAGAGGAAGAGGAGAGAGGAGGAAGAGAGAGGAGGAAGAGAGAGGAAGTGGAGAGAGGAGGAAGAGAGAGGAGGAAGAGAGAGGAAGAAGAGAGAGGAGGAATACAGAGGACAAAGAGAGATGAGGAAGGGAGAGAAGAAGGAGAGAGGAGGAAAAGAGAGGAGTAAGAGAAAGGAGGAAGAGAGAGGAGGAAGACAGAGGAAAAGAAGAGAGGAGGAGGAGAGAGCAGGAAGAGAGAGGAATGGGAGAGAGGAGGAAAAAAGAGGAGGAAGAGAGAGGAGGAAGAGAGAGGAGAAGAGAGAGGAGGAAAAGGGAGGAGTAACAGAGAGGAAGAGGAGAGAGGAGGAAGAGAGAGAAAGAGGAGAGAGGAGGAGGGGAGAGGAGGAAAATAGAGCAGAAAGAGAGAGGAGGAAGAGAGAGGAGGAAGAGAGAGGAAGAGGAGAGAGGAGGAGGAGAGAGGAGGAAGAATGAGGAAGAGGAGAGAGGAGGAAGAGAGAGGAGGAAGAGAGAGGAAGGGGAGAGAGGAGGAGGAGAGAGGAGGAAGAGAGAGGAAGAGGAGAGAGGAGGAAGAGAGAGGAGGAAGAGAGAGGAGGAAGACAGAGGAGGAGGAGAGAGGAGGAAGAGAGAGCAGGAAGAGAGAGGAAGAGGAGAGAAGAGGAAGAGAGAGGAGGAAGAGAGAGGAAGAGAAGAGAGGTGGAAGAGAGAGGAGGAAGAGAGAGGAAGAGGAGAGAGGAGGAATACAGAGGACAAAGAGAGATGAGGAAGGGAGCGAAGAAGGACAGAGGAGGAAAAGAGAGGAGTAAGAGAAAGGGGAAGAGAGAGGAGGAAGACAGAGGAAAAGAAGAGAGGAGGAGGAGAGAGCAGGAAGAGAGAGGAATGGGAGAGAGGAGGAAAAAAGAGGAGGAAGAGAGAGGAGAAGAGAGAGTAGGAAGAGAGAGGAGGAAGAGAGAGGAGGAAGAGAGAGGAGGAAGAGAGAGAGTAGGAGGAGTGAGGAGGAAGAGAGAGGAGGAAGAGAGAGAAGGAAGAGAGAGGAGGAACATGGAGGTGGAAGAGAGAGGAAGAGGAGAAATGAGGAAGAGAGAGGAAATGGAGAGAGAAGGAAGAGAGAGGAAGAGGAGAGAGGAGGAAAAGAGAGGAGGAAGAGAGAGGAAGAGAAGAGTGGTGGAAGAGAGAGGAGGAAGAGAGAGGAAGAGGAGAAAGGAGAAGAAAGAGGAAAAGGAGAGAGGAGGAATACAGAGGAGAAAGAGAGATGAGGAAGAGAGAGATGGAGGAGAGAGGAGGAAAAGAGAGGACTAAGAGAAAGGAGGAAGAGAGAGGAGGAAGACAGAGGAAAAAAAGAGAGGAGGAGGAGAGAACAGGAAGAGTGGGGAATGGGAGAGAGGAGGAAAAGAGAGGAGGAAGAGAGAGGAGGAAGAGAGAGGAGTAAGAGAGAGGAGGAAGAGAGAGGAGGAAGAGAGAGGAGGAAGAGAGAGAGTAGGAGGAGAGAGGTGGAAGAGAGAGTAGGAAGAGAGAGGAGGAAGAGAGAGGAGTAAGAGAGAGGAGGAAGAGAGAGGAGGAAGAGAGAGGAAAAGTAGAGAGGAGGAAAAGAGAGCAGAAAGAGAGAGGAGGAAGAGAGGGGAGGAAGAGAGTGGAGGAAGAGAGGGGAAGAAGAGAGAGGAAGAAGAGAGAGGAGGAAAAGGGAGGAGTAAGAGAGAGGAAGAGGAGAGAGGAGGAAGAGAGAGAAAGAGGAGAGAGGAGGAGGGTAGAGGAGGAAAATAGAGCAGAAAGAGGAGAGGAGGAAGAGAGAGGAGGAAGAGAGAGGAAGAGGAGAGAGGAGGAGGAGAGAGGAGGAAGAATGAGGAAGAGGAGAGAGGAGGAAGAGAGAGGAGGAAGAGAGAGGAGGAAGAGAGAGGAAGGGGAGAGAGGAGGAGGAGAGAGCAGGAAGAGAGAGGAAGAGGAGAGAGGAGGAAGAGAGAGGAGGAAGAGAGAGGAAAAGTAGAGAGGAGGAAAACAGAGGAGAAAGAGAGAGGAGGAAGAGAGAGGAGGAAGAGAGAGGAGGATGAGAGAGGAGGAGGAGAGAGGAGGAAGAGAGAGCAGGAAGAGAGAGGAAGAGGAGAGAGGAGGAAGAGAGAGGAGGAAGAGAGATGTAGAGGAGAGAGGAGAAAGAGAGAGGAGGAAGAGAGAGGAGGAGAAGAGAGGTGGAAGAGAGAGGAGGAAGATAGATGAGGAAGATAGATGAAGAGGAGAGAGAAGGAATACAGAGGACAAAGAGAGATGAGGAAGGGAGAGAAGGAGGAGAGAGGAGGAAAAGAGAGGAGTAAGAGAAAGGAGGAAGAGAGAGGAGGAAGACAGAGGAAAAGAAGAGAGGAGGAGGAGAGAGCAGGAAGATAGAGGAATGGGACAGAGGAGGAAAAGACAGGAGGAAGAGAGAGGAGGAGGAGAGAGGAGGAAGAGAGAGGAGGACGAGAGAGGAGGAAGAGAGAGGAGGAAGAGAGAGGAAGAAAAGAGAGGAGGAGGAGAGAGGAGGAAGAGAGCGGAGGAAGACAGAGGAAGAGGAGAGAGTAGAAAGAGAAAGGAGGAAGAGAGAGGAGGAGGAGAGAGGAGGAAAAGAGAGGAGGAAGAGAGAGGAGGAAGAGAGAGGAGGAAGAGAGAGGAAGAAGAGAGAGGGGGAGAGAGGAGGAAGAGAGAGGAAGAGGTGAGAGGAGGAAGAGAGAGGAGGAAGAGAGAGGAAAAGTAGAGAGGAGGAAAAGAGAGGAGAAAGAGAGAGGACGAAGAGAGTGGAGGAAGAGAGAGGAGGAAGAGAGAGGAAGAAGAGAGAGGAGGAGAGAGGAGGAAGAGAGAGGAGGAGGAAAGAGAAGGAAGAGAGAGGAGGAAGAGAGAGCAAGAGGAGAAAGGACGAAGAGAGAGGAAAAGGAGAGAGGAGGAATACAGAGGAGAAAGAGATAGGAGGAAGAGAGAGAAGGAGGAGAGAGGAGGAAAAGAGAGGAGTAAGAGAAAGGAGGAAGAGAGAGGAGGAGGAGAGAGGAAAAGAAGAGAGGAGGAGGAGAGAGCAGGAAGAGAGAGGAATGGGAGAGAGGAGGAAAAGGGAGGAGGAAGAGAGAGGAGAAAGAGAGAGGAGGAAGAGAGAGGAGGAAGAGAGAGGAGGAAGAGAGAGGAGGAAGAGAGAGAGTAGGAGGAGTGAGGAGGAAGAGAGAGGAGGAAGAGAGAGAAGGAAGAGAGAGGAGGGACAGGGAGGAGGAAGAGAGAGGAAGAGGTGAAATGAGGAAGAGAGAGGAAAAGGAGAGAGAAGGAACAGAGAGGAGAAAGAGAGAGGAGGAAGAGAGAGGAGGAAGAGAGAGGAAAATTAGAGAGGAGGAAAAGAGAGCAGAAAGAGAGAGGAGGAAGAGAGAGTAGGAAGAGAGAGGAGGAAGAGAGAGTAGGAAGAGAGATGAAGAGGAGAGAGTAGGAGGAGAGAGGAGGAAGAGAGAGAAAAAGTAGACAGGAGGAAAAGAGAGGAGAAAGAGAGAGGAGGAAGAGAGAGGAGGAAGAGAGAGGAGGAAGAGAAATGAGGAAGAGAGAGGAGGAAGAGAGAGAAGGAGGAGAGAGGAGGAAGAGAGAGGAGGAAGACAGAGGAAGAAGAGAGAGGAAAAAGAGGAGGAAAAGAGAGGAGGAAAAGAAAGGAGGAAGAGAGAGGAGGAAAAGGGAGGAGTAAGAGAGAGGAAGAGGAGAGAGGAGGAAGAGAGAGAAAGAGGAGAGAGGAGGAAGAGAGAGGAGGAAGAGAGAGGAAAAGTAGAGAGGAGGAAAAGAGAGGAGAAAGAGAGAGGAGGAAGAGATAGGAGGAAGAGAGAGGAGGAAGAGAGAGGAGGAAGAGAGAGGAGGAGGAGAGAGGAGGAGGGGAGAGAGCAGGAAGAGAGAGGAAGAGGAGAGAGGAGGAAGAGAGAGGAGGAAGAGAAAGGAAGAGGAGAGAGGAGGAAGAGAGAGGAGGAAGAGAGAGGAGGAAGAGAGAGGAAGAGGAGAGAGGATGAAGAGAGAGGAGGAAGAGAGAGGAAGAGGAGAAAGGAAGAATACAGAGGACAAAGAGAGATGAGGAAGGGAGAGGAAGAGGAGATAGGATGAAGAGAAAGGAGGAAGAGAGAGGAAGAGGAGAGAGGAGGAAGAGAGAGAAGGAAGAGAGAGGAGGAACAGGGAGGAGGAAGAGAGAGGAAGAGGAGAAATGAGGAAGAGAGAGGAAAAGGAGAGAGAAGGAAGAGAGAGGAGGAAGAGAGAGGAAGAGGAGAGAGGAGGAAGAGAGAGGAGGAAGAGAGAGGAGGAAGAGAGAGGAAGAGAAGAGAGGTGGAAGAGAAGGAGGAAGAGAGAGGAAGAGGAGAAAGGAAGAAGAGAGAGGAAAAGGAGAGAGGAGGAATACAGAGGAGAAAGAGAGATGAGGAAGAGAGAGATGGAGGAGAGAGGAGGAAAAGAGAGGAGTAAGAGAAAGGAGGAAGAGAGAGGAGGAAGACAGAGAAAAAAAAGAGAGGAGGAGGAGAGAGCAGGAAGAGAGAGAAATGGGAGAGAGGAGGAAAAAAGAGGAGGAAGAGAGAGGAGAAAGAGAGAGGAGGAAGAGAGAGGAGGAAGAGAGAGGAGGAAGAGAGAGGAGGAAGAGAGAGAGTAGGAGGAGTGAGGAGAAAGAGAGAGGAGGAAGAGAGAAGGAAGAGAGAGGAGGAACATGGAGGTGGAAGAGAGAGGAAGAGGAGAAATGAGGAAGAGAGAGGAAAAGGAGAGAGAAGGAAGAGAGAGGAGGAAGAGAGAGGAAGGGGAGGGAGGAGGAAGAGAGAGGAGGAAGAGAGAGGAAGAGGAGAGAGTAGGAAAAGAGAGGAGGAAGAGAGAGGAAGAGAAGAGAGGTGGAAGAGAGAGGAGGAAAAGAGAGGAGTAAGAGAAAGGAGGAAGAGAGAGGAGGAAGAGAGAGGTAGAAAAGGGAGGAGTAACAGAGAGGAAGAGGAGAGAGGAGGAAGAGAGAGGAGGAAGAGAGAGAAAGGAGAGAGGAGGAGGGGAGAGGAGGAAGAGAGAGGAGGAAGAGAGAGGAGGAAGAGAGAGGAGGAAGACAGAGGAGGAAGAGAGAGGAAGAGGATAGAGGAGGAATAGAGAGGAGGAAGAGAGAGGAAAAGTAGAGAGGAGGAAAAGAGAGCAGAAAGAGAGAGGAGGAAGAGAGAGGAGGAAGGGTGAGGAAGAGGAGAGAGGAGGAGGAGAGAGGAGGAAGAGTGAGGAAGAGGAGAGAGGTGGAAGAGAGAGGAGGAAGAGAGAGAAAAAGTAGAGAGGAGTAAGAGAGAGGAGGAAGAGAGAGGAGGAGGAGAGAGGAGGAAGAGAGAGGAGGAAGAGAGAGGAAGAGGAGAGAGGAGGAAGAGAGAGGAGGAAGAGAGAGGAAGAGGAGAGAGGAGGAAGAGAGAGGAGGAAGAGAGAGGAGGAAGAGAGAGGAGGACGAAAGAGGAGGACGAGAAAAGAGGAAGAATGAGGAGGAAGATAAAGAGGAGAAAGGAGGAAGAGAGAGGAAAAGGAGAGAGGAGGAATACAGAGGAGAAAGAGAGATGAGGAATACAGAGAAGGAGGAGAGAGGAGGAAAAGAGAGGAGTAAGAGAAAGGAGGAAGAGAGAAGAGGAAGAGAGAGAGTAGGAGGAGTGAGGAGGAAGAGAAGGAGGAAGAGAGAGGAAAAATAGGAGGAAAAGAGAGGAGGAAGAGAGAGGAGGAAGAGAGAGGAGGAAGAGAGAGGAGGAAGAGAGAGAGTAGGAGGAGTGAGGAGGAAGAGAGAGGAGGAAGAGAAAGAAGGAAGAGAGAGGAGGGACAGGGAGTAGGAAGAGAGAGGAGGAAGAGAGAGAAAGAGGAGAGAGGAGGAAGAGAGAGGAGGAATAGAGAGGAGGAAGAGAGAGGAGGAAGAGAGAGGAAGAGGAGAGAGGAGAAAGAGAGAGGAGGAACAGAGAGGGGGAAGAGAGAGGAAGAGGAGAGTGGAGGAGGAGAGAGGAGGAAGAGAGAGGAAGAGGAGAGAAGAGGAAGAGAGAGGAGGAAGAGAGAGGAAGAGGAGAAAGGAGGAAGAGAGAGGAAAAGGAGACAGGAGGAATACAGAGGAGAACGAGAGAGGAGGAAGAGAGAGAAGGAGGAGACAGGAGGAAAAGAGAGGAGTAAGAGAAAGGAGGAAGAGAGAGGAGGAGGAGAGAGGAAAAGAAGAGAGGAGGAGGAGAGAGCAGGAAGAGAGAGGAATGGGAGAGAGGAGGAAAAAAGAGGAGGAAGAGAGAGGAGAAAGAGAGAGGAGGAAGAGAGAGGAGGAAGAGAGCGGAGGAAGAGAGAGGAGGAAGAGAGAGAGTAGGAGGAGTGAGGAGAAAGAGAGAGGAGGAAGAGAGAGAAGGAAGAGAGAGGAGGAACATGGAGGTATAAGAGAGAGGAAGAGGAGAAATGAGAAAGAGAGAGGAAAAGGAGAGAGAAGGAAGAGAGAGGAGGAAGAGAGAGGAAGGGGAGAGAGGAGGAAGAGAGAGGAGGAAGAGAGAGGAAGAGGAGAGAGGAGGAAGAGAGGAGGAAGAGAGAGGAAGAGAAGAGAGGTGGAAG
>NW_027436906.1:5000-86365 GCF_047716275.1 Strix uralensis
TGTTACAGCACGGCAGGCACGGCCGAGGCTGCTGTTGTTCTCGCTTCGGGCGGATGTCGTGGTTTTTTGTCGGGGCTCTGTGTCTCCTTCGTAGCGTACTCCTCTAGAACAACAGGATGTCAAGGCGGGAAGTGGTGGTCTCGGAGCAGCAATGTAGAGACAAACAATGTCTAATACAGTTCCTTACACCACCCCGTGGCTCGACATTGCTGTCTTCGTGGTGGCGTTAAAGATAACAGTACAGAAAGAGAGAGAGAGACCAGAAAAGCGCAAAAATGCAACAACTGATAACAAGATTTCCAGCAAATTTTCCTTTCCATAAACATGTCTTTAACAATATCCTTAACAGCTGTGAGCATTTTTACTAACAACTATATTAACAACAAATATAAACATTTTTTAGCTGACAGGCATATAACCGATAACGTCTTCCAACAGAAGCATCATGCTTACTACTAACCAATTTTGTAAAGCAAGCATTCTTAACTAACAGGCATATAACCAATAACATTCTATAACAGGTATATCATGCATACTATTAACCAGTTTGATAAAGCAAAAGCATCTTATATACTAACTTTAAGGTTCCAAAGAATTAACAGAAGAACGTAATGGCAGTTTACATAATTGACATTTACAGGGACAAAAAAGGAGAATAAGCATAACAATTAGGATAGCAATTAAAAAAGCAAAGATTACAACGTGAATCAAAATCAAATCCGACACATCTTCCATCTTTGCCCGCAGTTTTAACTAAAATACCACAAAAAGTTCGAGTCTCTGGCCGTCCACACCGTCCGCTGCAGTTGGGATCAGCATGCGCAGCAGGAAAAAATTCCTCTCCCTGCCCCCTTTTTCCCACTGCGCATGCGTCATTAGGGCCTAGAAACTTCTTTCTCAAACTTAAAAGTAAATAAACAACACTATCTATAACAACATTAACAACCTCCTAAATAAACTTATAAAAAGATAACAATAATAATATTGACTAACAGGTTTTCAACTAAACAAAGTTAAAGCGCTGTCTCAGCCAGGACCGGGGAATGCGTCCTCGGTTCTATCCCAACCCGGACTGAGGAATGCGATCTTGGTTCCATTTCGAACTGGACCGAGGAATGAGCTCTCGGCTCTGTCTCAGACCGGACCGAGGAATGTGCCCTTGGTCCCGTCTTAGGGCGGACCGAGAAATGTGCTCTCGGTCCTTGGCGGCGGGGAGGGGAGGGAGATGGTTGTTTACATGAGACAGCACAACTACAAGAGGGTTTACATGGACACTTACCGGACGAAAACATACAAAACGCAAGGGTAAATACAGCAGTAGCCAACAAAGTAAGAGCCAGAAAATCAAGTATTAAAAGGGCATACATTCTGATTATTATCACAAGCTATAATGCCGAAGGATAACTGGTGGTCAGACTTGCCTGAGCCGGGAATCCGCCAAAATGGGCGCCCCCAGCCCAGAACGCATGTGCGGTTTAGGCCTGAAAGCATCTATCCTAAGTTTACAAGTTAAATGATTGGTACAGCTACAGGCTTTGGTTGGCGAACAATACGAATCTGCTTTACACCATCAGATGAGACAGTAGATATAAATTGCATGTTAGAGACAACACGTTGGATTAACTGAATAAAGCAAGGAATAACACACGGCAAAAACATCAAAGCGGCAAATGCACATATGAGATAAAATAGAAGCTGCTTTACCCATGGTGCTCCGGGTAGCCAAGACCATAGATCACCGCTCCAACCATTCCATGTTTGAACGGGGACATGAGCTAGTTTCCTAATGTCTGTGGTTAGCTGAAGGACTACTTCACCTACATCGGCTATTTCCAGACAACAATTAGAAACATTTAGTTTTCCACATACTCCTCCCTCTTCAGCTAATAGGTAGTCTAAAACCATACGATGTTGAAGGATTGCAGTGCGCATCTGTTGAGATTGTTGAGTTAAAAGGTCTATAGCATTAGCAGTTTTATTAGTAATAATTTCTAGAACTGCTTGTAGTCGAATTATACGGTTCAAATTATAAATTGGCTCTCTTGCCCCTGATATCGGTTCATTGGGGTTCCAAGTGGCAGGCCCATAATGCTTAATAATTCTTTCAGGGGGCCACTCATTTTCCCCCCACTTTTGAGTTCCACCTATTTCAAACTCAACAGATCGCTTATTGCGGTCAATCTTTTTGTTCCCTAACTTGTCATATAGTCTTATTCCCAGTTGAGGGCCATCTGCCTCAGGAAGGAGGAAAAACAGGGGTCGGATGATTCCTACATAGCAAATTCCCGACCAGTTTGCTGGCAGTTGTTTGTAGGCAGTATGTCCACATATCCAATAATGACCCTTTTTGGCTTTGGTACCTTTGGCAAAAGGTCCCTCTGCAGTCCTTGGGGTTTGAAAATAGGTTGTGTTTCTATCTCCCAGAGGGCTGAAAACCTCATTTAGATGATTGTTTATTCGGATGGTACAGTACCAAGACCCAGTGTCGTTTTTCCATTCACAAGTTTGATTGAAAAAGTTGTTTCCCGGCAATTAAGCATGTTCTGTTTCATTTTTGTTTGACCAAAACCCCTTGAATCCTTTGCTGCGTCCTTGTTCGTTGAGCCACAACCATACATAAATGCCCCTATCTTTGTTAATCAATTTGTGTGTGAGTGTCCATTGACACTTACTCTCCCCTACATCAACTCCTCCTTTCTGAGTGCGATTTAAACAAAATTTGCCCTTATTTGGGAATTGGACTGGCCAAGTTCCACTATCATCCCAGGTGGTATTTGCAATGTCGCTATAGTTACTTACAATCTGACATGGGGAGAGCGGTATAGAAACCCACGGCCAGCTTGATAATCCTAGGGGTCCTCCACAAACCCAACAGTGGCTTAGATTAAAGGTTTGACTTACAGTATTTGCTAACGAAACAAATTCATTATCCTCAAGGGGGTCATGTGGGTTGGGTAAAGGTGGGGGAATTGGCTTCCCTTCAGCTTCATAGGTAAGTCCCCAATATAACGCAACAAAAATCAACATACACATCATAATCAGATTACACCAAAGTCTGCGCCTGCTTCACTCCCTCTGTAGCTGCGTCTGTGTCGCTTGCTTCCTCCTGAAAGTGAAACAAAAACAAATTCGCTTCTCGGGTTAGAAGGAGGGGACAATCCATCTCGTGTGAATCTTACGGATTTTCCCACAGGCATCTTTTGCCTTCCAGGTATATTTGTTAAGGGGCACGTCCAACACCAGTGGCACTTTGCCCACTGTAGGGAGTTCGACTAGGACAGGTTGTCTTGGAAAGTGGGATGGGTTGCTAGGGTGATCAGGACCATGAGGGGCTGGTATAATTGTTGGAGGTTTTGGACAGAATGCCGTGATCTTCGGGCATCCATTTACTCCCCAGCGACTGTTGACACTGGTCACTGCGTCCCACACGCGCTCAGCCCATCCTGGCTTATGCGGTTTGAGGAAGCGTTTTAGTAGACCATTTGTTCTTTCCACAATTCCGTTTGCTTGTGGATAGTAAGGAGTATGAAACACCCACGAAATTCCCTCCTGGGCTGCCCACTCTTGGACCACTTTGGCTGTAAAATGTGAGCCATTATCCGATTGGATTGAGTGTGGCTTGGGGAAGATTCCAAACCATTCTTTCAGTGCTTTTATTGTATTTTCTCCTGTTGCTTTGGCACATGCTTTAGCTTGCACTAGTCCGGATACTATCTCTACACCTACCGGTATATAATGCTTTCCTTCTGATTTTCGAAAGGGACCGATGTAATCAATCTGCCAGGCCTCCCATAGGCCTTTTCCCTCTCTTAAGTGCAGAGGGTCACTCTCCAGGGGATGTCTGTCCAACCGGACACGGCATTGCTCACAGGAAGATATACAAGTTTTACATTCTTCCCGGGTCACTGGCCACCCTCGGGCTTGTGCCTCACAATAGAGGTCCTTAATTCCTGAATGTTTCCGCTTTACATGTAGCCATTCCAACAGACTTTCCCAATCCTCTGCTATTTGGGAGCTTTGTAGGGGAGCCAGTCGGGCTAGCTCATCCGCCTCAGCATTCCAGCGGCTTACTGGGGTGTTATCCTGCTGGTGGGATGCTACCCATGCTACTGCAAATTTCCCTTGTCTGGCAATGGTAAGGATATCCTGCCATTTTTCCTTTTGCCACACAGGTATTCTGTTGACCTCCCATCCATTTTGTTCCCAGAAAGGAAGCCATTCAGTGCAACCTTTGAATACAGCATAAGAGTCAGTATAGATATAGACAGAAGAAGCGGATTGAGCCTCATGTTGGAAAACGCTCCACACAGCAATTAGTTCTCCTACTTGTGCGCTACCTTCTCCTTCAGTAATGATCTGTTCCTTGGTGTCTACCTGAAGTGCCACAGCTCGGTATTTCCAAATCTTCCCCTCCCGTTTTGATGAGGCATCTGTAAACCAGACGTTTTGCAATTGTCCAGAAAATGGAGGAGCTACTTGTATTACTGACAAAAGCTCGGATTTTTCCTTATCTGGGTTTACCTCATCTTGTATATTTAGCACTTTCGGGGCTCCTTCGGTTACAGAAAAGATTTCACAGTAGTGCTCTATTTGTGCATACCATTTTCGCACAGAGGCTCTCTGAGCCACCCCGTCAGGGGGTGGAGTTCCTGCCAAAACAGCTTTGATCACTTTAAATGGGCCTCTGAGAACTAAAGGTTGTTGCCGAATGGTACGTTCGGCTTCTCTCAGAGCTAGGCTAACCACAAATAAACCTTTTTCCCAAGTTGTATATCTTTTCTCAGCATCTTTAAAGCTACGAGAATAAAACCCAATGGGCCTAAATGGACCTTCTGGACCCTTTTGCCACAAATGGATGGACAATCCGGTCTTGGCGAACCCCCATTCAATCTGGACCGGGTCTGTTGGGTGAATTGGACCCAGGGCCTGGTAGGCAGTCGCTTCAAACACCAACAACTGTAAAGCCTCATCGTGGACCTGAGTCCACTCCCACTGGGCTCTTTTTCTCAGTAAATCATACAAGGGCCTGGCAATAATTGAAAAATCAGGTATGTGTTTCCTCCAAAACACAAGCGACCCCAGTGCATGCTGTAAGTCTTTCTTTGACTCTGGTATCTTGATCTGATCGAGAGAGGAGAGAGTCTCCGGTGGGATGCACGTCATGCCTCCCTTCCACCAGATTCCTAAAAATTTTACCTCACTGGAGGGGGTCTGTATTTTCTCAGGTGGGATTGTCAATCCTATGTTTTCTAAATGGGCAATAATATCCTTTTGAGTTTCTTCAACTTCTTCTACTTGACTCCCTCCTATGAGTACATCATCTATGTACTGATAAATCTTTACCTCTGCTTTTCTGGGAATTGTTTCTAACTCTTGCGCTAGAGCATGGTGAGCCAGCGTGGGGGAGTGCTTGTATCCTTGAGGGAGTCGCGTAAAAGTATATTGTTGTCCCTCCCAGGTAAAGGCAAAGCGCTCCTGGTCCTCAGGTTGTAAGGGGACCATAAAAAACATATCTTTAACATCAATTGTTGCCATGACAGGGTGGGATTGTTCCTGAATGGTTGCTATCAATTCAGCAATGTTTGGTACAGCAGATGTGAGTGGACCTGTATTGGCATTCAGTCTCCTGTAATCTATTGTCAATCTCCATTTGCCGTTTGGCTTTTGGACCGGCCATGCTGGTGAATTGAAGGGAGAGTGAGTGGGGACCACAATACCTTGCTTTTTCAAATCCTCCAGAACTGGTGTGATTCCCTCCCTTGCTCCTAGAGGTAGTGGGTAGGGTTTCACATTTGTCAATTTGGAGGGTGGCAGGGTAGGTGCCGCTTGCAATAAACGCACTTCTGTGTCTGGTATTCCGGCCAACTGCCTGATCTGGGAGACACCAAATGACCATGAGTTTCCCTGGGTGTCTCGCCACTGCCTACCTTTCAAAACATCTATACCTAGAAGATTCATCTGGAAAGCTCCTATGGCTACCATGGTGTTGACAGGGCTTTCTTCTCCTGGTAACCACAGCGTCACCGGAGTCATAGGTACTGACTGTGTTTTTCCCAGGGCATTTAGGACAATTAAATTTTTCGAGGGAATCGGAATTCCACATTGTTCTGCTTCGGTCCGCGTTAGCGCGGTAATTTGTGCCCCAGTATCAATCAAAAAGGTTACTAGTCTTTTCCTTGGTCCTACAGCAACAGTTATGAGTAAGTCCCCTTTCGGGTTGCAGGTGAGTTGTCTAATAAACATCCATCCTCCGCCTCCCCCCTCACCTTGAGGGGGCGGAGGGTCTAGTTTCCCGCCACCTTCTTTTCTCCAGTCGGTTCCTCCCCAAGGTCTATCAGGGGTGGATCGCTCACTATTGGTGGGGCACTTGGGGTTGGTCTGGAAGGGACCTTTTGTCCTGACCAGTTGTACACAAGTTGCTCTAATTTTTTCGTGGTAAGCCCATCCATCAAGTCACGGGGAACACCTTTCTGAAGCCCTAGTTGCCACAGTCCCTGTCGAGTTAGGGGTCTCTCTCTCCCAGAGTTCTGAAATCGGGGTGATCCCAGGCCTTGGCCCTTCTTCATAGATGATTGTCGACCGATAATTTTCTCTGCAGCCCGTAAAATCCTGGTTTCTATCCTTTGCGACGACCTGCTGACGGGGCCATACTTTCTCCCAAAATTAATTAGTTCTTGGGCCACCTCTCCCCATGTCCATACTTTCCTCCCTGGCTGTCGGTGGTCAGGAGTCACTATCCCCTCAAGACTGGCCGTCATTCTCTCTACATTGGAACTATTTTGAATTTTTCCTTGTAACTGAATGCCAATGGGTTTTAGGGAGTCAGGAAGTCCTTGTATCAGGGGAGTCATCCTCTCTGGGTCCACAGGCATCATCATCGGGGAGCCCTGCTTAGGCTTGAGCTCCTGATCATACATCATCTGCAGACAGGCTGCCTTCTGCACACTTTCTACTAGCTGATCCACTGTACCTGTTATGGCAAGGGGATCCCCCCTCTCCAAGGGGTTCAGCCCTCCAGCCCAATACGCGACTCTCTGAGTTAATGACCATTGTGGAGCAGTTTGCTAACAACTGGCTACGTGAGAAAGGGCACAGCACCGAGGAACTGCTGACAACGGCGACGTGATGGGAGAATACCGAAAAGTATCAAAGAAGAACAAAGAACAGAAGCAGGACTATGTAGAAGGCCTTGTAGAAATCATAAGGGGAGAGATTGGTATTTAACCTTAGCAACCAAAGTATCTAACCTTAGCAACCTATAAGGAGCTTGCTTTTTGCAATATGTATGAACTAATTATTGTGGATATAAAAGAAGTGTGAGTACTAATAAAGTTGAGCCTTTGTGCATTAAATGATGGCTGGGCTCCCTCTGCGTTCTTTCAACAAATGGTGACCGCGACGTGATACGTGCCAAAGGACGTATAAGGCACCACGAAGGATAAAGACCAGAGAAGGTTGTTCAGGTCCTTAAGCAGCGAGGACGGCGAAAGGCGACTAAAAAGGCCCGCGCCCAGGGTGTCACAAGAGGTGAGCCCTGCTGATACGTGCTGCCGAGACCTGGAAAGGCTGCAACGGAAAAATTAAGGTATGGACAGGCAAGCAGCATATGATTTATTTGCATCCTGGCTGGCACAACGCCGGGTTGAGGGAATAGATGTAAAAAAGGATCTTCAGGGGCTTTTAGCTTATGGGGTAGAGCAAAGTTGTTTTATTAATCCACATACAGTTCATGAGTTATCGGAATGGAGAAAATTTGGAGATAAATTATGGGAATTAACATTGAATGATGATAAGACAGCAAAAAAGTTGGGAAAGTTATGGAGGGTGGTTCATAATGAATTGCTAAGGTATCAGGCTGAAAAAAGAGCTGCACAGGGCGCAATTGCGGCAAAAGAGAAAAACACCAGATATGGGGAGGAGGAAACTAGGTGGCCATTACCGCCTGCGTTTCGTGAGCTTGTTTTACCACCTTTACGTTCCGAAGAGACGGGACAGGAAAGCTCAGAACGAGTTCTCCCTACCGCTCCCCTCGCTTCTGCCCTGAGTAGCCCTGACGCGTCCAGACAGACTGTGACGCCGGAAAGCGAGAATTCTACTCCTGGCTCAGAAGATGGGCTGGGGATAGAGATCGCTAAAGAAAGGTGTCGGGCTTGGAATGCATTGGCACGAGAGGGGTTAGAAAAAGGGGATGAGGAGATGACTCAGATGGCGACAGCAATGGCTTTTCCAGTTCAGTTTCAGCCGAACCCAGCTGGTGGACTAAATGCTACTGTTACGGCATTAGATTGGAAGCTTTTATCACAATTGCGCTCTACAGTGAGTTCTTATGGTGTTACTGGTGAACCGACTCGTCAAATGTTAGATTATCTCTGGAGCACTCAACTTCTTTTGCCTGCAGATTGTCGGGGTATAGCAAAGTTAATTTTCTCTCCTAGTCAGTGGTTGTTGTTTAATGCGCATTGGCAAGCGAGAGTGTTAGAATCGATAGCGGTACAGCGGCAAGCAGGAGATCCATTACAAGGGGTTACAATGGATGAATTAATGGGGTTAGGACCTTATGCTAGAGTAGAAGCTCAAGCACTGCTCGGTCCGGATAAAGTGAGAGAGGCAATGAGGTTAGTGAGAGAAGCCATAGAGCAAGTGAAAGAGCCAGGCGGAGTTCCAATGTATATGGGGATTAAGCAAGGGAGAGAAGAGACTTTGGGCAGTTTTGTAGATAAGTTGGTAAATGCAATTGAAAGAGCAAGAGTACCTCTCTACATGCAGGGTGCTCTCTTAAAACAGTGTATTTCACAAAATGGCAATCCTGCTACAAAGAGTTTATTGAATACATTAAGGGCACATTGGACTATAGAGGAGGCACTTGAAAAAGCGTCCTCGATACCTACTGGACCTCAGGCTTTTCTTGTAGAGGCAATAAAGAAATTAGGGGAAGGAATGAAAGAACAGGCTCAGGCTACTCAAAGTCAGGTTATGGCAGCCCTTGCACCTCTCCAGACTTCAGCAGCAACAGCAGTTAAAGTGCAAACACCTAAAAAGGGGCAGCTGCGGTGTTACCGATGCGGAGCTCCAGGGCATGTACGAAAGAGTTGTACAGCCAGAAATGTATGGTGTCAAACTTGCCGATCCAACTCCCATAATGAGGTGGCTTGCTGCAGACGGTCGGGAAACTCCACACGGAGCGCGTTCGCCGGCCGCCGCGCAACGACCAAAATTGCAGCCGCAGCGCAGTCCTTCAACCCGCCACCCGGGGAAGTCTCGGGTTGGACCTGGCAGCAGCAGTAGATGTTATTCTGTTAACAAATAATCCTCAAACAATATCTACGAATGTACGAGGACCTATCATTATTAATGGGAGAGCCATGGGAGCTTTATTATTAGGAAGATCATCGGCATCACAATGTGGACTATTTGTTTTACCGGGAGTTATTGATGCAGATTATGAAGGTGAAATCTATATTATGGCATATACACTGAATCCACCAGTAAAGATTGCACAGGGACAACGGATTGCACAGCTGGTGCCTCTGCCACAAGTGACTCAAACAATACGACCAGTAACTGAGGAGAGTCGCGGAAATAAAGGCTTCGGATCCACAGGAAGCCTGACCCTGCTAACACTGAATCTGAGTACGAGACCCAGGAAGACTGTTCACCTGTCATTTCAAGGTAACGCAATAACTGTGGAAGGATTGTTAGACACAGGTGCAGATTCCAGCATACTGTCGCCTTCTTCTTGGCCACAAGGCTGGCCATTACAAGAGCATACCACTACCATCACTGGCGTGGGTGGCTTAACTTTAGCTAATCGAACGCCGCCCCTACAATTGACAATTGAAGGACAAACAGTCACAGCGGTGCTTGCTGTAGTGCAATTACCTCCAGGGGTAAATTGCTTAATTGGAAGAGATGTGTTAGCACAAATGGGAATAGTTTTGACAAACGATCACCATTTATTCTAATGGCCATTGCTTGGACTTTCCCGATCCCTATAACTTGGACATCTGACAATCCAATATGGGTAAAGCAGTGGCCACTAAAAAGGGAAAGTCTTGAGCAAGCACACTTGCTAGTACAAGAACAATATCAGCAAGGACATTTAAGATTATCTACTAGTCCTTGGAATACTCCAATATTTGTCATAAAAAAGAAATCAGGCAAATATCGACTTTTGCATGACCTTAGAGAAGTAAACAAACAAATGGAACCAATGGGGGCTTTACAACCAGGTATGCCGAATCCAGCTATGTTACCTTATGAATGGCCTATATTGATTGTGGACTTAAAAGATTGTTTCTTTACGATTCCGCTTCATGAAAAGGACATGCGCCGATTTGCTTTCACTTTACCGGCAATAAATAGAGAAGGGCCAGATCAACGGTTTGAATGGACAGTTTTACCGCAAGGAATGAGAAATAGTCCAACTTTATGTCAGATTTTTGTAGATGCAGCCTTACAGCCATTACGTCAAAAATGGACTGATGTTATAATTTATCACTATATGGATGATATATTATTTGCACAAAAAGAACCATTTACAGAAGCACAGATAAAAGAAATTGTAAACACCCTTGCAAAGCAAAGATTGGTAATTGCACCAGAAAAGATACAAAAAACAGCTCCATGGAAATATTTGGGATTGTCTTTGATGAAACAAATAGTAGCACCACAAAAATTGACAATTAATCCTGAAATTTCAACACTGCATGATGCTCAAAAGCTATTAGGAGATTTACAATGGCTAAAACCTATAGTGGGCATCCCAAACGAGCTTTTACAACAATTACGACCACTGTTAAAAGGAAATGATCCTGCACAGGTAGTGTCTTTATCAGCAGATCAGAAGCGAGTGCTACAACAGATTATGGATCGTATTACTTCTGGACAAGTGCGTCGGAGAGACGCTGAGCTCCCCCTGGACATACTTGTGTGGATGGGTTCACAGCATTTGCTCGGAGCTATTACGCAGTTTAAAAAGAAAACGGGGGAGACATGGGTGCTAGAATGGATCACGCCAGCATTACAACAATCAAAATCTGTACTTCAAAAAATTGAGGCATTAGCAAATTTAGTAAAGAAAGGTCGTGTGCGAGTTATTCAAATAAGTGGAAGAGAACCTCAATTCATATACTGTCCAATGCAGAAGGAAACCATGCAGTGGTACCTGGCAAATAGCACAGCATTGCAGGAAGCCATGTTAAATGGGCCAATGATGTTGTCAACTGATCAATTATCTATGGAACCTTTGAGATGGTTAGGACAATTACATTGGATTGAACAGCCAAAAAGACAACAGGCGCCGATTCCGAATGCCATCACAGTTTATACAGATGCAGGAAAGAAATCTCAGACAGCAGCTATAACGTGGCAGGAAGATAATACATGGAAACACGAGATATTAAAAGCCACAGCACAAGACACACTACAAACTTTGGAACTGTTGGCAGTAGTTTGGGCGATGGTTAAGTTTAATGAACCATTGAATATTGTAACTGACTCTATGTATGTAGCGGGAATAGTAGCAAGGATAGAAGATGCAGAAGTCAGGGAAGTACAAAATAAGCGTCTCTATGAGTTGTTCTTACAATTACAGAGGGCCATAAAAATAAGGGAACAACCGTATGCTGTAATTCATGTTAGAAGTCATAAATGGGATATAGGACTTGGGGAAGGTAATGCTCGAGCGGACAAATTGGTATCCACTGTTATACATGTTCCCATGCCGAAAGACAAATTGGCAAAAGAAGCACATGACATATTCCATCAGAATGCAAAAGGGCTAAAAACACAGTTTGGCATCACAATGGCGGAAGCAACGGCCATAGTAAAAACATGCCCTGTTTGTAGTTTTCACAATAAAGGGGTTGGTATTGGAATAGGAGTCAATCCTAGAGGGACGAAATCTAATGAAGTATGGCAAATGGATGTGACTCACATACAAAGTTTTGGTAGACTTAAATATGTACATGTTACTATAGATACTTATAGCAAATATATATGGGCCTCTGCACAGAGTGGAGAAAAGGCCACACAGGTAATCAGACACTTAACATGTTGTTTTGCAATAATGGGAGTCCCGAATACTATAAAGTCAGACAATGGACCAGCATATGTCGGAAGTCGAGTGCAAAGATTTTTAAACAAGTGGGGAGTGAAGCATGTAACAGGGATACCGCATTCTCCCACAGGACAGGCCATAGTTGAGAGAGCAAATGGTACCTTGAAACGTTATGTAGCAAAATATCAGGAAATACAGGATGTACAGGAAAGATTAGCAAAAACATTATTTGTAATGAATCACTTGTGTATATTTGGAGACGCAGAACAACCACCAGCTATGTTACATTATGAGAAGGCAAAAGTAAGTGAGGGAAGGAAAGAGATATGGGTAAATTATAAGGATCCAAAAGATGGATTGTGGAAAGGACCAGCTAAAGTAGTAATATGGGGAAGGGGATATCTTTGTGTTTCTACACCAACAGGCACCGTATGGGTTCCAGCAAGATGGGCGAAACCTGCCGCACCTCCCAATGACGCCGGAAGAGAGACAAGCTCATCGACAGCGACTGATTAACCTGGGGCAGGGGTTATGTTTGTGTCTCTGCAGATGCCGGCCCTCGCTGGGTTCCTGCTCGGTGTGTTCGGCCTGTGTTGGAACCTGCATCAGGGTGAAGGATGGGTAGTTCCACAACCCAAACAGAATGTCTGGGTGACTCTGCATTGAAAAAACTAACAAAGTTGGGATGTTGGCTTAGCAAACAGACTAATGCTACTTCTTTAGCTTTAAGTGGTCTTTTAACTGATGTTGATAGTGTTAGACATGCTACTTTACAGAACAGAGCTGCAATTGATTTTTTGCTCTTAGCGCAAGGACATGGATGTGAAGATTTTGAAGGAATGTGTTGCATGAATTTGTCTGACCACTCAGAATCTATTTTCAAAAGCATACAGCAGCTAAAGGATGGTGTCAAACATTTAACAGAAGATGATGGATTAGATTGGTTAACAAGGATGTTTAAAGGTTGGGGACTTTCAGGATGGTTAATATCTCTGATCAAGTCTGTGGGGGTCATGATCTTGGTAATTGTGGTTGTGCTTTTGATGTTGCCATGTATTGTCAATCTTCTGCAAAGGGCCCTGCAGAAGACTGCCTCTGCAATATTTTTAGCACAAGTGCAAAAAGAAAACGGGGGAGATGTGGAGCAGTTTGCTAACAACTGGCTACGTGAGAAAGGGCACAGCACCGAGGAACTGCTGACAACGGCGACGTGATGGGAGAATACCGAAAAGTATCAAAGAAGAACAAAGAACAGAAGCAGGACTATGTAGAAGGCCTTGTAGAAATCATAAGGGGAGAGATTGGTATTTAACCTTAGCAACCAAAGTATCTAACCTTAGCAACCTATAAGGAGCTTGCTTTTTGCAATATGTATGAACTAATTATTGTGGATATAAAAGAAGTGTGAGTACTAATAAAGTTGAGCCTTTGTGCATTAAATGATGGCTGGGCTCCCTCTGCGTTCTTTCAACAGACCATGGGGCTCGGTGGTCACCGGTAGTTAAAAACACACCCGGACCCCAATATCCTTCTGCTTCTTTCTCTGACAACAATATTCTATCCCCTCCTGACAAAGACACTCTCCACACATATTCCGTCTCTGATTCCTTTGCAGTCCTTGCAAAATCTTTTTTCAACTTTGCCAATTCGGTTGATGTAAATGGGACTTCTCTGGTAATTACTTGAGGACGATTATCACTATTGTCCTCATACATATATTCTGTTTTGACCAAAGGATACATATGGGGAAGACTTTCTACGGTTTCCTTTGCCTTCTGCAGATCCCCTTGTGGGTAAATTTGACGTATTCCTTTCTCTAAAAGCTTCACTTGTGCCTCCGCCAGTGTGTCTGTCTCTGCCAAAAGTTGTTCCCTCAACTCACTTTTCAGTATCATGATTTGCTCCTTTTGCTCCTCTATTACTTCTTTGGCTTCTCTCAATTGATTCTGCAGGCTTTGTATGGCCGACTGCAGGGAGTCTATGACAATGTCATCTTGGCGAGACTTCTCTTTTTTCTCTTCCATCGCAGCTACTAGACTCGCTCCTAGTACTGCACAAATTATAGATTTTCCTTTTCCCTTCTTAACTTTAGCTTCCTTTTGTAACACCCTGATTCTATCCACCAGACTCTGCACCTGGAACCAATGTTTTCTCGCCCAATCAAGTCCCTGGACCGAGGGACGAGACCGGTGCGCCTCCAAAAGATCATATAACTTATCTATTCCTTCGCCCCGCAAGAGCACCTCATCACAAACATCGACTGCCGGCAAGGTTCCCATCAATTTTCTCTTTCCAACTAAAAAGGGGATATGCGTCCTGAGAGGGTCACACTTTGACATAGAGACTTCCCCTGTCCAGTCTCAGGAGGTCGCACCTAATCCTAATCCAAATACAGCCTCTCTGTCCACAATTTCCCCTATTCAGTCTCAGGAGGTCACAACTTATTGTAACACAAAGTGGGTAAAGTCGTCCTGAGACGCTTAAATCCAACACAGTAAGAAAGTACAACACTCTCGCCTCAAGGGATCCTGTCCGTGACGCCAATTTAAAATGTCCCGATCCAATATCGGGGTGGGTTCTTAAACGATCCCAAGAGCGAGACTAAGACACAAACGAGGTCAGATGCTGTACAATCTTGTGAACTTTATTTTCTGTAACAACTGATAACAGCGATAGGACAGAGGGGAAAGGAAAGAGAAAGTCAGAATCCCTAAGCCAGAAAAACGGTAGAGGTGCAACTAGTTACCGCCACCACCAGGGATCCAGCGATGTTCCGTCGGCTCAGCCGTGATGTAGGTGGAGGAGCTTCAATCGCCGCCGGGGTCTCAGGTCCAAGTAACAGGTGCCGAAGACCAGGGTACCCTGGAGAGGAGTACGCGACCCTTTTATAGCCCCAGTTCTCGCTGTTTCCACGAAAGGTCCACCCGTTTCCACAGAACTCATTGTAATAGGTGCCACCCCGTGGTCTTGCCCAGGTGTCCATGGTGGTCGTGCTGGGGAGGGGGGTGTCAAGTCCTCCTTGTCTCACACCTAGCTTGTTACAGCACGGCAGGCACGGCCGAGGCTGCTGTTGTTCTCGCTTCGGGCGGATGTCGTGGTTTTTTGTCGGGGCTCTGTGTCTCCTTCGTAGCGTACTCCTCTAGAACAACAGGATGTCAAGGCGGGAAGTGGTGGTCTCGGAGCAGCAATGTAGAGACAAACAATGTCTAATACAGTTCCTTACAACCCCTAACCCCTAACCCCCTAACCCTAACCCCTAAAGCCTAACTCTAACCCCAAGCCCTAACAATAACCCTAACACTACGTCCTAACCCTAACCCTAAACCCTAACCAAAAGAGATAACCCCTAACCCTAAGCGATAACCGATCACTAACCCAAACCCCTAACCCTAAGACCTAGCCCCTAACCCTAACCTCTAAGCCCTAACCCTAAGCGATACCCCATAAACCCTAACCATAACCCCAACCCAAACCCCTATCCCGAACCCTTAACCCTAAGCCCTAACCCTAAAACCCAACCCCCTAATCCCTAACCCTACCCCTAACCCTAAGGTCTAATCATAAACCTAACCATAAGACCTCACCCCTAACCACTACCCCCTAAGACCTGTCTCTAGGTTCAGGACATAACGCCAAGCCCTAACCTTAAACCCTAACACAAGCCCTATCCCTAAGCCCTAACCCTAATCCTTAACCCAAACCCCTAACCCCAACCCCCTAACCCTAACCCCTAACTTTAACACATAAATCCTAACCCCAACCCCTATCCCTAACCCGTAACCCCATGTCCTAACTACTAACCCTAACCCCTAACACATACACCTAACTACTAACCTTAACCCTAACCCCTAAACCTAACCCTAACCCCTAACACTTAACCCTAAAATCCAAGCATAACACATAACCCAAGACCTAACCTCTCAACCTAACCCTAACCCCTAACGCTAACCCTAAACATAACCCCTAAGCCCTAAATCAGCCCCTAACACTAACCCCTACCCCCAATCCCTAATCATAACCCTAACCCGTAACCCTAAGTCCCAACCCTTAAGCCCCAACACATAACCCTAACCCACAACACTAACCCCTAAACCTACCCCCAACCCATAACATGCAACACTAACACCTAAGCCTAACCCCTAACACAAGTCCTAACACCTAACATTAGCCATAACACTAGCCCCTAACCCTAACGCCTAACCCTAACCACTAACCCCAAGCCCTAACACTAAAACCTAACCATAACCCCTAACCCTAACCCCTAAACCTAACCCCTAACCCCTAACCCCAACACTAAACCTAACCCTAACCCTAAATTCTAAACTCTAACCACTTACACTAACCCATAACCCTAACCCTAAGCCCTAACCATAACCCACAACCCCTAACCCCAATCCCTAACACCAACAGCTAACCCTAACCCCTAACCATGGCCACTAACCTAAACCCCTAACCCTAATCCCTAACACCAACAGCTAACCCTAACCCCTAACCATAGCCACTAACCTAAACCCCTAACCCTAACCCCTTACCCTAACTGTAAGGAACTGTGTTAGACATTGTTTGTCTCAACATTGCTGCTCCGCGACCACCACTTCCCACCCCCAGCATCCTGTTGTTCTGAAGGAGTACGCTACAGAGTCCCCGAAAAAACCACGACATCCGCTCAAAGTGAGAACAATGACAGCCTTGGCAGTGCCTGCCAAGCTGTACCTGCGCGCGAGCTGGGTGCGGGACGAGGAAGACGTGCAAAGGCTGAAGGCACTGCAGGTCGACCCCCCCCGCCAGAACACCTGGGCATGCGCGTATGGAGGACCACGGGGCGGCACATATTACAATGAGCTCCGTGGAAATGGGCGGACTCTTCGGGGAAATCGTGGGGACTAAAGGACTGCGTACGCCTCTCTTGGTGCCACCATCTTTGCAACCTGCTTCGACACCTGTTACCTGGAGCTGGGACCTCGGCGGAGCTTGGAGCACCACCACCTGCACCGAGGCCGAGTCTACGCAACATCGTTGGATCCCTGGTGGTGGCGGTAATTAGCTGCATCTCTACCGTTTTCTGGCTTAGGGATTCTGACTTTCTCTTTCCTTTTCTCTCTGTCCTATCGCTATTACTAATTGTTACGGGAAATAAAGCTCACAAGGTTATACAGCATTTGACCTCGTTTGTGTCTTAATCTCGCTCTTGGGATCGTTTAAGAACCCGCCCCGATATTGGATCGGGACATTTTAAATTGGCGTCACAGACAGGATCCCTTGAGACGAGAGTGCTGTACTATCTTGCTGTGTTAGATGCAAACTTCTCAGGATGAAATAACTCCCTTTGTGTTACAGTAAGTTGTGACCTCCTGAGACTGAACAGGGGGTACTTGCATACCCAGGTGTGGCCCTCTCAGGACGATAATCCCCTTTGCATTGCTTTTGTGTTAAATTCAGATTTGGCCTCCTGAGAGTGAACAGGGGAAATTTGACATTGTGTAATATTCTGTAACTGAGGAGTTGTTGTCTTGCTTTGAAGAAAAATGAGTACTGCTTTAGAAAACCCCTCAAAAGAGGAAGTACCCAAAACAGGGAAGGAAACTTTGTTTAAATTGTTAGAGAAACATAAATCAAGACCTTCGGTGCCTGGAATGGATTGGGCCCGAGGGAATTGGTACAACTTACAGGCTGTTACTGATAGAATTGTTGCCCTACAGAAAGATGCAAAAGTCAGGTCTGGCAAGGGCAAAGGTTTTATATGTGCAGTCCTGGGTGCCAGTCTGGCAGCTGCGGTGGAAGAGAAAAAGCAGAAGTCGTATCAAACTGATATGGTAATCGACTCCCTGCAGAGGGTCATACAGACCCTGCAGGAACAATTGAAAGAAACCAAAGAATTTCTAGAGAAGGAGAGGAAACAAAATATAATATTAAAGGATGAATTGAGGGAGCAACTTTTGAGGAAGACGGATACACTGGCGAAGGCAGAGGTGAAACTTCTGGAGAAGGGGATACGGCAAATTCGTCCCCAAGGGGATTTGCAAAAGGCAAAAGAAACTGTAAAAAGCCCCCCCCCATATGTATCCGCTGGTTAAAACAGAGTATGTGTACGAGGACGATAGAGATAACCGTCCTCAGGTTATCACCAAAGAAGTCCCATTTACATCAACCGAATTGGCAAAGTTGAAAAAAGATTTTGCAAGGACTGCAAAGGAATCAGAGACAGAGTATGTGTGGAGAGTGTCTTTGTCAGGAGGGGATAGAATATTGTTGTCAGAGAAAGAAGCAGAAGGATATTGGGGTCCGGGTGTGTTTTTAAGGACCGGCGACCGCCGAGCCCCATGGTCATTGACTCAGAGAGTTGCGTACTGGGCTGGAGGGCTGAACCCCTTGGAGAGGGGGGATCCCCTTGCCATAACAGGAACGGTGGATCAGTTAGTGGAAAGTGTGCAGAAGGCCGCCTGTCTGCAGATGATGTATGATCGGGAGCTCAAGCCTAACCAAGGCTCCCCGATGATGATGCCTGTGGACCCAGAGAGGATGACTCCCCTGATACGAGGACTTCCTGACTCCCTGAAACCCATTGGCATTCAGTTACAAGGAAAAATTCAAAATAGTTCTAATGTAGAAAGAATGATGGCCAGTCTTGAGGGGATAGTGACTCCTGACCACCGACAGCCAGGGAGGAAAGTATGGACATGGGGAGAGGTAGCCCAGGAATTGATTAATTTTGGGAGAAAATATGGCCCCGTTGGTGGATCGTCCCAAAGAACTGAAACCAGGGTCATACGGGCTGCAGAGCAAATTAGTGGGTGACAGTCATCCATGAGGAAGGGCCAAGGCTTGGGATCACCTCGATTTCAGAATTTTGGGAGAGAGAGGCCCCTAACTCGACAGGGACTGTGGCAACTAGGGCTTCAGAAAGGTGTTCCCCATGACTTGATGGATGGACTCACAACCCAAAAATTAGAACAACTTGTGCAGAACTGGCAGGTGTCACTGCACAAGGTCTCCAGGTCCCTAAAGAGGATGGCGAGGTCAGTTGCCTCCTGCCCGGCCTGGAGGACAGCTCGCAGGTGTTACACCTCCACCCCCAGCAATCCATCTCATTTTCCAGGACAACCTATCTTGGTCGCACTTCCTACAGTGGGCACAGTGCCACTGGTGTTGGACACACCCCTTAATAAGTACACCTGGAAGGCCAAAGATGCTTATAGAAAGGAGCACAAAATTAATACAAGGTGGATTATTCCATCTTTCTGATTATAACTCACTTCCGGTTCTCAAAACGAACCGAGAAGATTTTTCTTTTCTTTTCTCTTGCAGGTAAAACCTCCCCCGAAGAATGATATACTGAGTCACGACGGGGGATCCTTATGTGGATTTTGACTTTTTGTATAGTATTGATGTCTATTGCCTTATTAATATTTGTAGGATGTGTTGTGTACCATCGTCAAAACTGCTTTGGGCGACCGTTCTCCTCTCCCTTGGTTCCGGAGGAAGCTCTGGCTCTCTAAGTGCTAACCGAGAATGGTGGGTCAGCAATTTCAATACAGTCCATACTGGACTGAGGATGCTGATCCCTGGCAACTCCACTTTCCTGGAAAAGGTATTTGCTGCCCTAACTGGACAAAAGGGAGAGGAGTACGAGTCGGGGAGAGTGTTTGTGAATGGGCTTTATCCCCAGGCTTTGATTATTATGACCCCTATTGTAGGCCACCACTCCAGTCACAGGGTGGTATAACAACCCACTACCTCAGTTGGGAATAAAATTATATGATAAGTTAGGGAACAAAAGGATTGTCCACAACAAGCGATCTGTTGAGTTTAAAATAGGTGGAACTCAAAAGTGGGGGGAAAATGAGTGGCCCCCTGAAAGAATTATTGAGCATTATGGGCCTGCCACTTGGAACCCCAATGAACCGATATCAGGGGCAAGAGAACCAATTTATAATTTGAACCGTATAATTCGACTACAAGCAATTCTAGAAATTATTACTAATAAAACTGCTAATGCTATAGACCTTTTAACTCAACAATCTCAACAGATGCGCACTGCAATCCTTCAACATCGTATGGTTTTAGACTACCTATTAGCTGAAGAGGGAGGAATATGTGGAAAACTAAATGTTTCTAATTGTTGTCTGGAAATAGCCGATGTAGGTGAAGTAGTCCTTCAGCTAACCACAGACATTAGGAAACTAGCTCATGTCCCCGTTCAAACATGGAATGGCTGGAGTGGTGATCTATGGTCTTGGCTACCCGGAGCACCATGGGTAAAGCAGCTTCTATTTTATCTCATATGTGCATTTGCCGCCTTGATGTTCTTGCCATGTATTATTCCTTGCTTTATTCAGTTAATCCAACGTGTTTTTTCTAACATGCAATTTATATCTACTGTCGCACCTGATGGTGTAAAGCAGATTCGTATCGTTCGCCAACCAAAGCCTGTAGCTGTATCAATCATTTAAATTTTAAGCTTAGGATAGACGTTTTTAGGCCTAAACCGCACATGCGTTCTGGGCTGGGGGCGTCCATTTTGACAGATCCCCGGCTCAGGCAAGTCCGACCACCATTTATTTTCCGGCATTGCAGTTTGTGATAATAATCAGAATGTATGCCCTTTTAATACTTGATTTTCTGGCTCTTACTTTGTTGGCTATTGCTGTATTTACTCTTGCGTTTTGTATGTTTTCGTCCGGTAAGTGTCCATGTAAACTGTCTTGTAGTTGTGCTGTTTCATGTAAACAACCACCTCCTTCCCCTCCCCGCCAAGGACCGAGAGCACATTCCTCGGTCCGCCCTAAGACGGGACCAAGGGCACATTCCTCGGTCCGGTTTGAGACAGAGCCGAGAGCTCATTCCTCGGTCCAGTTTGAAATGGAACCAAGACCGCATTCCTCAGTCCGGGTTGAGATAGAACCGAGAGCACATTTCTCGGCCCTGGCTGAGACACAGCTTTAACTTTGTTTAGTTAAAAACCTGTTAGTCAATAGTGTTACTGTTATCTTTTTATACGTTTATTTAGAATGTTGTTAATGTTGTTATGGATAGTGTTGTTTATTTACCTTTAAGTTTGGAAAAGAAGTTTCTAGACCCTAATGACGCATGCGCATTAGGAAAAGGGGGCGAGGAAAGGGATTTTTTTTTCCTGCTGCGCATGCTGATCCCAACTGCAGTGGACGGCGTGGACGGCCAGAGACTCAAACATTTTGTGGTATTTTGGTTAAAACCACGGGCAAAGATGGAAGATGTGTCAGATTTGATTTTAATTCATGTTGTAGTCTTTGCTTTCTTAATCACTATCCTAATTGTTATGCTAATTCTCCTTTTTTGTCCCTGTAAATGTCAATCATGTAAACTGCCATTACGTTCTTCTGTCAATTCATCGGAGCCTTAAAATTAGTTCATAAGATGCTTTGGCTTTATAAAATTGGTTAGTTGTAAGCATGATATATCTGTTAAAAGATGTTATTGGTTATGTGTTTGTCAGTTAAAAATGTTTATATTTGTTATTGATGATATGTTTGTTAGTTAAAAAATGCTTATACCTGTTAAAGATATTGTTAAAGACATGTTTATGGAAAGAAAATTTGCTGGAAATCTCGTTTGTTATTGTATTTTGCGCTTTTCTGGTTTTTCTCTCTCTCTCTCTGTACTGTTATCTTTATCACCACCACGAAGACAGCAATGTTGAGCCACGGGGTGGTGTAAGGAACTGTGTTAGACATTGTTTGTCTCAACATTGCTGCTCCGCGACCACCACTTCCCACCCCCAGCATCCTGTTGTTCTGAAGGAGTACGCTACAGAGTCCCCGAAAAAACCACAACATCGGCTCAAATTGAGAACAATGACAGCCTTGGCAGTGCCTGCCAAGCTGTACCTGCGCGCGAGCTGGGTGCGGGACGAGGAAGACGTGCAAAGGCTGAAGGCACTGCAGGTCGACCACCCCCGCCAGAACACCTGGGCATGCGCGTATGGAGGACCACGGGGCGGCACATATTACAATGAGCTCTGTGGAAATGGGCGGACTCTTCGGGGAAATCGTGGGGACTAAAGGACTGCGTACGCCTCTCTTGGTGCCACCGTCTTTGCAACCTGCTTCGACACCTGTTACCTGGAGCTGGGACCTTGGCGGAGCTTGGAGCACCACCACCTGCACCGAGGCCGAGTCTACGCAACATCGTTGGATCCCTGGTGGTGGCGGTAATTAGCTGCATCTCTACCGTTTTCTGGCTTAGGGATTCTGACTTTCTCTTTCCTTTTCTCTCTGTCCTATCGCTATTACTAATTGTTACGGGAAATAAAGCTCACAAGGTTATACAGCATTTGACCTCGTTTGTGTCTTAATCTCGCTCTTGGGATCGTTTAAGAACCCGCCCCGATATTGGATCGGGACACTAACCCATAAGCCTAACTCCTAACTCTAACCCCTAACACCTAACCCTAATCCCTAACCACTAACCCTTACCCCGAACCTTAATCCATAACCCTGAATCCTAAACCTAAACCCTAACATTTAGTGCCAAACCCTAACCCTAAAGCTAACCCATAACACAAGCCCTAAGCCTAACCCCTAAACCTAAGCACTAACCCTAAGCCCTAAACCCTAACACTATCCCCTAAACCTTAACACCTACCCCTAACCCCGAGCTCTAACCCCTACACTAACCCTAACCATAACCCCTAACCCTAATCCCTAACCCCAAACCCTAAACCCTAACCCTAACACTAACCCTTAATCCCAAACCCTAACCACTAACCCCTACCCATAACCCCTAACCCTAAGCCCTAAACCTAACCCTAAATCCTAACTCCTAACCCCTAAACACTAACCCATAACCCTAACTTCTAACCTCTAACACTAACCCCTAACCCTACCCCCGAAACCTAACCCTTTACCCCAAACCCTAACCCTAAATCTAACACTAACCTATAACCCAAACCCCTAAGCCTAACACCTATCCCTAACCATATCCCTAAAGCTAACCACTAACCATAACCCTAACCCCTAACCCTAACCCCTAAACCTAACCCTTAAACCTAAACCCTAACCCTAAGCGCTAACCCGTAACAATAACCCTAATCCTTAACCCCTAAAACTAAGACCTAACCCTCAATCTAGTCCCTAACCACAAGCCCTAACCCTAAATCTAGTCCCTAACCACAAGTCCTAACCATAAGAACTAGCCCTAACCCCAAACCCTAACCCCCAACCCCCAAGCCCTAACCACTAAACCCCAAGCCCTAACCCCTAACCTCTAAACCCTAACACTAAGCCCTAAACCTAAGTCTAGTCCCTAACCATATGACCAAGCCCTAAGCCCAAGCCCTAATCCCAAACCCTAACCCCCTAACCCCTCACTCCTAAACCCTAGCCCTAACCCCTCACTCCTAAGCCCTAGCCCTAGCACCTCACTCCTAAGCCCTAGCCCTAAGCCCTAACCCTAAACCCTAACCCCAAGTCCTAAACCTAACCGTTAACCCCTAACCCTTAAACCATAACAGTAAATCCTAACCCTAAACCATAACCCTAACCTCTAAACCCTAACCCCTAACATTAACCTCTAACGCCTAACCCTAACCGCTAACTCTGACCCCTAAACCCTAAACCTAAGACCTAATCCTTACGCCTAAGCCCAAATCCCTAACCCTAACCCCAGGTCGTAAACCTAAGACCTAACCCTAAACTCTAAACCCAAAGCCCTAACACTTAAGCCCTAACCAATAACCACTAACCATAACCCCTAACTCCAACCTCTAACCCCTAAACCTAACCCATAACCTGCAACAGTAACCCCTAACCCTTACCCCTAACTCAAATCCTACCCCCTAACACTAACCATAACACTAACCCTTAACCATAATGCCTAACCCTAACCACTAACCCCAAGCCCTAACACTAAACCCTAACCCCAACACTAAACCTAACCCTAACCCAAAGACCTAACCACTAATCCTTAACCCTAACACCTAACTGCTAACCACTAAACACTAACTCATAACCCTAACCCCTAACCATAACCCATAACCCTAACCCCAATCCCTAACACCAACAACTAACCCCAACCCCTAAGCCCTAACCCCTAATCACTAACCCTAACCCCAACCTCTAATCACTAACCCTAATCCCAACCCCCAACCCCTAAACCCCAGCCTCTAAGCCCCAACGTCCCAACCCTAACCCCAACCCCTAAGCCCCAACCCTAACCCCAAACCTTAACCCCAACCCCCAAGCCCTACCCCTACTAACCCCAACCCAAACCCCTAAGACCTACCCCTAATCACTAACCCTAACCCCAACCCCTAATCACTAACCCTACCCCCCGCCCCTAAGCCCTACCCCTAATCACTAACCCCAACCTCTAAGCCCTACCCCTAATCACTAACCCCAACCCCTAAGCCCTACCCCTAATCACTAACCCTAACCCTAACCCCGAAGTCCTAATGCCAACCCCTAAACCCTACCCCTAATCACTAACCCTAACCCCAACCCCGAAGTCCTAATGCCAACCCCTAAACCCTACCCCTAATCACTAACCCTAACCCCAGCCCCTAAACCCTACCCCCAACCCCAACCCCTAAGCCCTACCCCCAATCACTAACCCCAACCCCTAAGGCCTACCCCTAATCACTAACCCCAACGCCTAAACCCTAACCCCAACCCCTAAAGCCTAACACTAACCCCTGAACCCAACCCCTAATCACTAACCCTAAACGCAACCGCTAATCACTAACCCTAAGACCAAGCCCTAACCCCAACCCCCAACCGCTAACCCTAACCCCCAAGCCCTACAACCTTACCCTAACCTCTAACCCCTAACCCTAACACTGACTCTTAACCCCTTACCCTAACCCCAAACCCCTAATCGCTAACCCTAAACCCTAACCCCTCCCCTTAAACCCTAATCCTAAACTCTAAACCCAAAACCCTAACAACTCCTACCCCTAACCCGCTACCCCTAACCCCTAATGTGTACCCCTAAACCCTAACCCCTAACACTAACTCCTAACCTTACCCCCTAAACCTAATCCCTTACCCCCAGCCCTAACCCCTATCCCCAACCCCTAATCCCAATACCTAACCCCTAACAATAACCCTAATGCATATCCCTAACCCCTAAACCTAACCTCTAAGCCCAAACCCTAACCCTAACCCTTAACCCCCAACCCTAACCCTAACACCCCTAACCCCTAACACCAACCCTTAACCCCTAACCCAACCCCTAACACCAACCCTTAACCCCTATAACCTAACCCTAACCCCTAACCCTAACCTCTAACCCCTAACCCTATCCCTAACCTCCAACACCTAGACCTAACCCCTAACCCCGTCCATAACACTGTCCCCTAACTCCTAACCCTAACCCCGAGACCTAAACTCTAAACCCAAAGCCCTAACACCTAAACCCTACCCCTAACCACTAACCCTAACTCTCACCCTAATCCCTAACCCTAACTCCTTCCCCTACCCTAACCCTAATCCTAATCCCTAACCTTCCCTTGACCCTAACCCTAACATGTAAATCTAACCCTAATCTGAAACCTAACCCAACTCTAACCCCTAAACCTACCCCTAACTCACCCTCACCCTCAATCCTAACCCAACCCCCAACCCCTAACACCTAAGCCCTACCCCTAAACACTAACCCAAACCCATAACCTTAACCCTAACCCCAACCCTTAACCCCCAACATTAAAACCTAACCCTAACCATAACCCCTAACCCTCACCCTAATCTTAACCACTAACCCTAACCCCTTCCCCTACCCTAACCCTAATCCTAACCCTAACCCTCCCCCAACCCTAATCCTAACCCTCCCCTAACCCTAACATGTAAATCTAACCCCAACCCTAACCCTCACCCTAACCCCTAACCTGGCACCCTAGCCCTCATCCGACACACTAACCCTAACCCTAACTCAAACCCCTAACCCCAACCCTAATCACCATAATGCCTAACCCTTATTGCCCTAACCCTAACTGCCCTACCCCCAACTCGTAACCCCTAACCCCAACCCCTAATCCTGCCGCTGAGTCCACCCTCTAACCGTAACCACACCCCTCGCCCTGCCTAGTAACCCTAACCCCACCCCCAGCCCCACCTAGTAACCCTTCACCCAGCCCCCAGCCCCACCTAGTAACCCTTGACCCAGCCCCCAGCCACATCTAGTGACTGTAGCCCCATCTCCAGCTCTGCCTAGTAACCCTAGTCCCACCCCTGGCCCTAACCCCAGTAATCCTAACCCTACCCCCAGCCCCACCTACTAACCATAGCCACACCTACTTGTTGTTATTGGTATAGGTTGTGATGGAGTGAGTGTAGGTGGAGGATGTTATGTTGTTGTGTGGTGGTGGGTGTTATGGGGGGGTAGGGGTTTATTCATTGGTGTCAGGTGTGTGGTGTAGTATTAATATTATACAGTAAAAGAATAAAAATAGTAAGTGTGGTGCAGCAGTAGAACATGGCCAAATTACCAGGGAGTAATGTAGTTTAAATTTTTTTTTTAATGATTACTCCCTGGCAACAGCCATGTTCTAGTACTGCTAATTACCAATTAACTAAAAGAGACAAAGAGAGAAATACAGACACAAAGTCCAAGTCCGAGAGAGACACAGAGAGACAAAATCAGAGAGACAAAGTCAGACACATGGCGAGAGAGACAAACGGCAAACACAGAGAGACAAACTTACACATCCAGAGAAACCACACAAGAGCCAACCCCAACAAATACACCTTTGTTAGAACTGCATTACAGAACAGCTTTTACTTACTTAATAAAGTTAGAACCAAGAGCAAATACAGCTTCATTGAGCCTACCTTGCACAAAGCTTTTATTTACTTTGGAAACCTTACAAGCACTGCAAGTACACCTTCACTAAATCCACATTACAAACCACCTTTTACATCCTTATTAAACCTTGGAACCAACAGCAAATACACCTTTATTGAACCTACACTACACAAAAACTTATGGAATTCAAAAACCCCAAAACCATTACAAGTGCTTTACCTACCACTATTACCCCTCTCAGCATTTATGGTCATTTCACACATGCCCATTAGGATCATGTCTGTATGTAGGGCATACTAACTACATTCATAACTGTTTAGAGACTACTATGACATACGTGAGTCCAGGAACACCATTCCCAAGGACCTCAAAAATCACCCTGCCTGCCAAAAACTCCATCCCTAGACTGCTCCGCATCCAAACACTGGTAACAATCATCACCTTGCAGAGTGGCCAGGACCAGGGTGAAAAATAAATCCCCCAGCTGGGTTGTTTTTTTGGTTTTTTTCTGACTACTCAAAACACTCCACCTGCAACAACAGAAAAACCCCTACATTACATTAAACAGCCATGCACAGGCAAACACGTTTTAAACACACCACACATTCAGCTACCCCACTAACCACCCCCTGCTCTCAAAGCCATCCCAGTACAGGACCACCACGACATGTCCCTCACCCCATGGCTGCATGGCTCCTCGGGAACACTGTTCCCGGAGGCCTCCAAAATCGCCCTGCCTGCAAAAACCCCGGCCCTAGACCTCTCCGTGTCCAAACATTGGCGATGATTGTCGCCTCGCAGAGTGGCCAGGACCGGGGAAAAAAACCCAGCTGGGGGAAAAAAAAAAAGAATTCCCCGGCTGTTTTTGTTTTGTTTTTTTTTTTTCCCCCTAACTACTCAAAAAATTCAACTCCACCTGCAAGAAAAAAAAAACATTAAACACTCATGCACAGGCAGACACATACTAAACACACCACTCATTCAGCTACCCCACTAACCACCCCCTGCTCTCAGGAAACCCACCCGGCCACCTGACCCCCACAACACTTCCTTGACCCACTGCTGTGGCACTCCTTGGAACGTGGTTCCTGAAGGCCTCTAAAAATCACCCTGCCTGCAAACGCCACGGCCTGAGCCTAACCTCCACCCAAACGCTGGCCATGAACATCACCTGACAGAGCGGCCAGGACTAAGCGACAATAAACCAGGTCAGGGAGATAAAGAAATCCCCCTGCTCAAGAGTTTCTTTATTTTTAAAAGACACATTAACTTTCTCTAAATTCAATATACCCTGAAATGAAAAACATCCTCACATACAAGGATAGATGCCTTCCAAAACTAACACTCATTCAGTATCTACTCTATCTAACCATCACCTCCCGGAGTGGCAGATCACCCCAACTGCATCATCATGCACCTCAAGCCATCACAACCACTTCATATGATTCCACACCGCAGGCCCTCATAGTTGGAAGAAGAGGAATATGTTCCCCTCTGTGCACTGCTCCTGGTCCTTCTTTGCTTCATTTTGTACACTCTGGAAAACTTCATGGAAGCATTTGCTTCTGGATTCCCGGTGGCCCTATTGTACCTGCAAAAGACAAAAGAAGGAACTCTAGAGCCTGCTTACCGATAACTACTGCCTATCCCCAAAACCAACCTACACAATCTCCACCCGAACAGGCCACGCTCACCGACAAATCATCATCCCCTTCTGGGACCATTCCACCCCATCCAGAATGGCTACAAACACACAAAGCAGCTCCACCTCAAACACACACGTCTACATGCTCACAAACATGACCTAAAGATGCAAGAGTACCACACAGGGTAGAGTTAATGCCAGACCAAGAGACACAGCCTGACAGTACACACAACGATGCTGAGGTGATGTGACGCAGATGCCCAGGTGTGGCCTGCCATGTGAGAATGCCAGAACGGTGGATGATATATGGGCGATAACACCTCAGTGAGTAATGGAGACAAAACACTGTGAAAGACTAAAGACTACAATGACACAGGTGCGGGAGATACAGACATGCCGACAATCAACATGATTAAGCAATGTCAATTTTATTGCGGTGAAGCAAGCCTTTTATAATGCTAGTGAGAATCACGTGATATAATCACATGGTATAATTCTTTCTGACTGGACAGTTATCTTTGCACAAGCTCCTTAAGCTCTTTCTTCTGATTGGATGAAAACTGACACATTGACATTGTACAAACTTCCTTCTCTGCCCAAACCCACACCCTGAAGTTGTTTAACTTCCTGTGTTCTTCTTCATTCTTTCTGGGTTATGTCCTTGCCGACGCTGAGGCTTTACCAGTCTTGCTCATATGCAGGATTGCTCACAGGTCCATTTTCTCGCAGGGACTCCTTTAGAATCCCCACATATCCCTCTTTTTGTTTTTAAGCAATCTAAACTCCTTGTAAGCCTTTTTGCAACGATTGTCCAATACAGGTAATTTAGCATGGCAAAATAATAGCAAACACAATAATCACAATAATTACAATGATTCCTCCTTTTAACAATTCTTTTAACCATCCTGTAATTCCCAGGGAGTCAAACCATTCAGATAAGGCATTCCTTCAAGATCTTCACATCCATGCCCTTGTGCTAAAAGCAAAAATCAATGGCAGCTCTATTTTGTAACATAGCATGTCTAACACTATCGGCATCAGTTAAAAGACCACTTAAAGCTAAAGAAGTAGCATTAGTTTGTTTGCTAAGCCAAAACTGCAGTGGATTCGGCTGTGTATCCACAGGTATTTCTACCAAGCACGTAGAGAACGGATTTTCAGGGCTTCCGGTGGCGTTTGGTTGTGAGACCACCCATCCTTCACCCTGAGACAGGTTCCAACACAGGCCAAACACCGAGCAGGAACCCAGCGAGAGCTGGCATCTGTGAAAACACAAACATAACCCTCGCTCCAAGTTAATATCTCATTCGGTTTCTGTTTCATCTTTCTTAACTTCCTTTTTCCAGTATCAAAGATTGGGTAAAGACCAAGATCAAAGTGAGAGGAAGACTGAGAAGAAGGATACTTTCATATTGCCTTCTGAAGAAACCAACCTCACACCCAGCTGTTACCTAGATGTGATTTCTATCTTTGTCTCAGGCATTTTCCCCTTTTTGCATTTACCTGACCTTTGGTCATTCTCAGAACATCATCGGTTTGGGAGGAGAGCCCTTCAAACTTCTTTCTGTAGCTCTGGGATCCAGCACTTATCTGGGTGGCACTTGTAACTGTGAATGTAAAAGTGTTTTTCTTCCTTGGAGCTTTTTCTTCACTGTGACTGTCTAGAACACGGGGATGGATCAGACACCTTCCAGGGTGCCTTCGAGCTGAAATGATTCTATCGTTCTAGGAGAAATACAGTCATACAGCTCTCTACCCTACTTTATGGAGAGTATCTTGCATAAACCTCAGGTGGTCATGATGTAATTTTTTTTCTATTTGGAAACCTAATTTTTAATCATTTGAATGGGGACTCTTTAGTCCGAGGAGGAGAAGGCTAAGGGGACACCTCATCACTCTCTACAACTACGTCTTGTAGAGAGGTTGGTGCTGGTCTCTTCTCACAGGTCATTAGCGATAGAACAAGAGGGAATGGCTTTCAAGTGCAACAGGGGAGGTTCAGACTGGACATTAGGACAAAATTTTTCACAGAAAGAGTGGTCAGACGGTGGAATAGGCTGCCCAGGGAGGTGGTGGAGTCACCATCCCTGGATGTGTTTAAGGGTCGTTTGGATGCGATGTTGCGGGATGTGGTGTAGGGGAGAACTTTGCAGAGTAGGCTGAGGGTTGGACTCGATGATCCCAAGGGGTTTTTTCAACCTGAACGATTCTGGGATTCTGTGAAATTTATAGAGGCTATAGTGATTGTAAACATGCATGAAGTTAGGCCTCACTTTCCTTAACTGAGAGAAGAATAGAAAAATCTAGAGTATCTGGTTTAGCTGAGAGTTAGAAAATGTAAAAAAACAGACAAGAAACACCTTTTTGAAATCAAGGACTAAGCGTCTCGCCTCCCCTCTAACTAGACATCGCAGTTTCAAATTGTAGTACCCGATGCCTTGCGGCAACACGGTCTACGTTGTCTGCCTGAGGCAATTTAAAATCGTACTCAGAGGGATACTGTGTCCAGTTAGATAAGGCCTGGCCTAGCCGCTACCTAAGAGCGCAGCGACAGGTTCTCAGGTGAACGTCCTTTTTGTCTGACAGTGGAAATGAGGAATAGAGTTGGCTTCTTTGGGAAAGTCCTGTAAGAGCTCCAATGACCAAAACGGGGTGACTTTTCCATGGACGGGAGGTGCAGGGTGTGCTTGGGCCATAGTCGCAGGCCCATTCAGTGCTGCACAACTTGGGGCTCCCAGCATCTGAATGGTTGTAGGATTATCTACACTGTCCTCCTTTCCTTTTAAATGCGATCTCAGAAAACCAGCACCTGAAGAGATGCTTTACACAATCCGAGTGCCTTTCCAAACTGGGATCATAAAGAACTAGCACCTCCCGATGCAATTTCACCCACCTCCCCACCCCAAAAAGCCACCCCAACAAGCCAAAGCCAAAAGAAAATAATATTCTAGCATCTTGACATGCCGATATGCCCAGCACAGGATCGGGCTGAGTGAGAGGCCCAGCTCAAGGGAAAGACAGACAAAAGCAGGAGGAGAAGGACACGGCCATGGGGGCAACACTTGGCTGGTCCTGGATTGTTGTGGAACCACAGCCTCAGTACATTATCTCCTCCCTCTTCACTGGAGCTTCCTGCAGAGAAATTACAAATCCTGTTCTCTTGAGTCATCAATTGCTCAGTCCAGAAAGTCATAGTTAGTAAGAAATACCTCATCACTGTACAATAAATACATGGGTCAATGAGATATTAGCAGTTCCTGTGAGGTGTGAACTGCTCTTGACTGAAATCAGAGGAACACACAGGGATCGGTGCTTTGTGTAATCAAATCCTTATCTAACATTTCCTTTTCACAGCCTCAACAGCACTAAGATCCATAAAAATATTAAAAACATACGTGTGCTTTATAGATCATGGGTGCATCCCCTACTATGTTTCTTAATCATCTTCTGTCTGGTTGTCTCTGTCATTAGGGCCCCAAAGGGGAGTCAAAGAAAATTGAGGATATTCTACATTCATGCAGCGGGGCCCTAAAGACTGTATTTCTGTGTTTTCACATACTCCCTGCATGACAAATCCCCCACACTGGTTGAAACTAACACTACTTGAAAATAAGTCCTGAGATAACGAGCCAAAGATCCAAGGCGGAGGGCTACTGAAGGAGAGCTGAACTTGCCTTGGTATTACGTGTGCACATACATCGTCTGCTGCTGAATTGAAAGGCCCAAGGGAAAGAAAGGATTTGTTGCTTTCACCTTACACCTGTTAAAACATACTAATGTTTTTCCAGATGGTACTTCTCAAGATCATCAGACATCTCCTGTAGGTGCATCATATCAGATCTCGAACAGATTAACAGTGGTACCACCTGTATTGTATTAAAAGTTTGCAAAGCTTCCAGCCTGAGATCCAGCATTCCTGAACAAATTTATATGGCTAAATTTAAACCATCAACTCCCAACATCTTAGCAGCACTGATATTTTAATGAAGCTATTTACTAATTAAGGTAGCAAAATCCATCTCAAGTCAACACTCAAATGAGAAAGAAATTGGTTGTTGTAAAATAAAAACTGAGCAAAACTTCTCTGGGAACTTAGAGATTGCTTAAAATAGAAGGATGTTGACAATTTCCTCCTAATGAAGACACTTGCTGATAAAAGCTCCCTTGTAAAGCAAGACGTTATGTAAAGATATATATTTTTTTAAAACAATTGAATCTGTTAATTATTTAACTGTTTCTGCAGTCACTAGGGGTCAGGGCAGTCACAGGAACGGGCTCAAACAAGGCCCTAGAGCAAACCTTCGCTAGCATGTGCTTTATTCCAGCTCTCCAGAGCCAAAGCCTCTCTGCAGTGCTCTGCAACAGCTTTAAATTAAGAAAAAAGGGTGCAGTAGGCTTGTTATGCTTCCTCATGGCCAACTCAGGGGAGAGGAACAACAACTTCTATTCAAAATCGCTAAATAGCTATTTTTTGTCTCTTAAAACACAGTGATGACACAACCCTACTTCTCCATCATCCTACACGGTTTCCAAAAGGCATTTCTGTTCCCTCCTGAACTGCAGAGCCCTCACCACACCTTCTCCTCAGGGAAACAGTCTTTGAAAAGAGGTGTTCCCAGGCGGGGAGTCTCATTTTACCTTTCCAGTCTGGAAATATTTTAGATCATTTTAACTGCCTTTGCTTTTCCCATTCTGTTTTTCTTACAGGTGAAAATAATGATAGAAACATGCTACTGTTGAATGTAGTATTTGAGGCACCTGAGAGTACAACTACTATGCTGCAGAGTAACAGTTCCAGATCTGTGTCTACGTTATCACTTTAGACCCAGCCTTTCTGAGGGACCTTCACTCAGAAGCGACATTCTACCTCAGACCGTTACATGATAACAAGATTTGCACAGCACACTTAGGAACCAAGTATTTGGCCAGTAGGTGCTTCCTGCAGGCTTGACTAACTAGGGGTACAGATCACACACCACAGAAACATCTAAACGCCTAATCACATTATTTATGTTTCAAAAAATTAATTTTACTTCCTGTTTTTTTGCCTCAAGAAATTATGAGCAGTGAAAGAAACCCTAAAGCAAAAGCAGACAATTCATAGATACTGCTGCACACGTGGATGCCGCATCGAGGACAATTCTCACAGCAGCAAGATCACTGTAGTTTTGCTGCTAGAAAATCACAGCCCTGAGCTTCAGAACTGAGCTCTTCTCTTACTATGCTCCTCAGGCAGGTGACCTTGAAATACATAGCATAGCCAGGAGGACCACATGCAAAAGAAAGGTTAGAGAATGTAGAGCGACACAGCAGAGTCCACTTCATACAGTATGGCACATGTAGAAAGATCTCATGCCTGCTAGAAAGCCCTGCATAAGCCTCAAGTTTATACAAGAATCTGCATTTCAGCAGCATCACACTGAAGTGACAGTTACAGTATACCAACCACCAAAACCTAACTCAAGCTGATGATGATGATTCATGAACAAAAAGTTCTGCTCAACAATACCCACTGCTTTCTAGGATCATTGCAACAAATTGTATTTACCCAGACTGTAGAGCGCATTCAGTGTCATCATCCATATACTTTACGCAACAGTCCCCAGAAACATTAAGAACCTGCTGGTCATCCATCAAGGGAAGGAACCAGGAGTTTAACAAAAAGCATACTTGCACTTATGGGGACTACCTGGCAAATTTACAGGCATGCGAAGACCACCATTCTTCCCTCCACTTCCCCCCAACAGTTGTAACTGAACATTTTTTTTTTTCCCCACCCAGTTTTCTGTTATCTCAGTTATCTTAAAATGGCACACTATTTTCACGGCCATGTTGAAATGACCAGACTTCTTTTATTTCTCAAGATGTGCATGATTTTAGCTGTGTAACTCTTTCATCTCTTTAAGTGCTGGTCATTTGCTCAGGTGATACAGCAAATCATGTAACACTAAGCATTAAAGAATGACTTTTTGGGCTCACGCTAGTCCCTGGTTTCACACTAGGATTAAATATTCCTGAAGTTTGGCAGATGAGAGCATAATTAAAAGCAACCTTGCAGAAAGTAGTATTATTTCCTAAATACCTGAAATAATTAAATATTCCCGTACAAAATAGCAAAGAACACCGCCTAGAAACTTCTCTTCGAAGAGTGGACTGAGCCATCCCAGAAAGGGGTTACCAAGAGCTCCTCAGGGAAAAGAGAGTGCTCCAAAGATGGAAAACTTACCTGGCAACAAATTCCTACTGCATCAATTTTCAATCATCTCAGAAGACAGTAACACAGTACATGTCAAATCTTCACAGCCTTCCCTCTGAGCACCTCCCTTTCATTACATTGCTGCAGACAGCAAGCAAAAGAAAGATCTTTCAGACTAAAATGAAATTTATTAATAGAAAAAGATTAAATATACATTATCTAAGAAGAACCTGGTAGGTGAAAGTACAATAAAGACATAAATGTGACTGCTAGATATACAGTAAGAATTGTGAGCTCCCACAGACTGTGGGCTTATTTGCACAATTGCCATTTTCTTCTTTTCTCACAGCATAAAGAAAACATAAAGAAAACAAAAAAAAGAGTAAATTACATTTATACCACCTGGAAACCGTTTGTATTTTAGTAGACGATGTACCTGAGAATAAACTCTGTATTCAGCCGCTCAAAACCTGTGTTTCCCCACACCCTGGAACACCCATCCCAGGCCATATATTCCTGCAGGCAGCCCCTGAACTGCCTTATTTACAAGCAGTTGCATGAACACCACGCTCATCTTTCCCACTGTTCATTTTTGTTCCTCTCTCGCTCTTGCTTTCTATTCTCTCACTCAAGTTTTACCTGTAGCTGAGAGAATACGTAATAGGTGTGTTAGAACAATTTTAATGTCATTGGAAGCACTTTCATATTTGTATGGGATGTTGATTCTGTCCCATACATTTGTTTGCCAGTCATCAAGGCAAAAATGACTGACTATGCATAATCACATGTACAAACACTGATATGCGAGAAATCCTAAAGGATACTCACATAAACTACAGAATTGTAATAACTTTGTTCTGTAACGCTCCTCATCTTTTCCAAACTTCTCAGCCCATTACTTGTCATTCTCCTATGCTTCATCTTTTCTTTTTCAGTTTTTTTTTTGTTGTTGTTTTTTTTTTTTTTTAAAAAAAAAAAAAAAAGACTTGTTTATGATAAAGTCAGCATTACTTCCTTGCTTACCTTGCACATGCCAATTCCCTGACTGGGCAACTGTTCAAACAGAAAAGAACAATTATTTATGGTCTACTTTATCAACTACAACAAAGAAGCCCCATGAACAATGCACCAGGCTGAGTACAGGTGCCAAAAATCACAAAGCTCTCTAAAAGAAGATGAGATCTAGCTATGACTGTACTCTTCTTTTACAGCTCCTTTCCAACTACTCTAAATTACATTTTTGCTTCAGAATATGGTGGTAGGCTTTAGTTAATTTTAAGTATTTTTTTCCTCTAAATTTGAAGATATAAATACAGTGGAAAAGCCAAAACAGTGTTTATGTCACGCTGTATCTTTCAAAGCTCTCATCCCCTTCTCCATTCTGTAACAGAGTTCATGTATCCCCTGTGAGTTGCCCCTTCATAATTACCCAGGAAGAACAGCACAAATATACAAATATCAGAAGGGAAGCCCAGAATGGAAGCAAGCATAGAGAGAACATCAGGAGAGTTTCTTTAGCTTTCAATTTTTCTCTCCCCATTTCAGTGTAAGGACTATGGGAACACACAGACTATGGGAAAATAGCGACTGTGAACAAACAGCAGCAGAACAAACAGCCTTGTCCTTGCTCAGCTCCCGGAGACAGCGGGTCTCCACAAGAGCACAGCTCCACCCAGACAGCTGTTATCCATGTCTGGATGCACTGCCTAGCCATGCTGCCATCAAAGGAGCAATTATTAAAAGGATCAGTGTAATTTACTTGTGTTTTATGTTAGAGCAGAATTATTTATTTTTTGTTTCCCTTCAAACAATGGGCCCTATCAAGAACGGGTTAAAAACAAGCACACCTACACACCCTCCCTAGAGCCCTGCCAGCTAAAGGGGTGAGCCTCTGCCTCCTCAAGCACCGGAGACCAGCTAGATGAAGCTGCCCAGCTGAGGGTTCCCTGCCATGGGCTCAAGTTTACAATTCAAATTGACTATTTTCTGACGGATGTTAAGTTTCCGCATGAAGCTGAACATCATGCTATTGTGTAAAAAGGCAAGAAAAAACTTCAGCAAGGTCTTACTACAAAGCCAATGGATATGAACATTTCTCCCAGCTCTCACACAGAATTGAGGTGTTTCAGCAATTATCAGTATCCATTCCTCTCTTTCGAGTTTCCCTGCAAGCAATAGAACTAGATGCGATCTCTGCAAGAAATGAATGAATTAATGGCAAAGACTCCTCAGCATGATAAGAGATAGTGCATTGAGGGTATTAGGATCAGGCTTTAATGCCCAAAACCAGTCTCACAGCCATGTTTGAGCCATAATGGAACTAGAACAAATAACAGTGCTACACAACATCAACTGTCCAAGGAGTTGGGTCCCCACCCCCACCCAAAATAAAACTTAAGAACAATGCAAAGATTAAACAGGTTAATTCTCTTTCTCTATCAAGAGAAAAGTGTTTATGCTCTCTGTTTAAAGCTATTCATAACAAAGATACAACACATTCATCTGTAGAAGCTTCCATTCAGGTCAGAGAAAACCCTTTTTAAACATCAACAAGTTACACCTCTTCAGCACTTCCTATAAAATAAATATTACCTATAAAATGAAGGTAGTATTGTAAAGAAAAAAAAAAAAAAAAAAAGAACTACAGGAGGCATATCCCACTGAATTTGGGTAATACCTTCCTGGCAACTATTTCTGACCCAAGAGACTTCTGAACCAACACCTACCACAAAAGGTTTTTTCCTTCTTCAGGTGTTAGCTAGCAGAGATCACTGTTCTTTTAATTTAAGATTGTTTCTCTAGAACAAGTGCACTTTCCACTCAACTTTCTTCCCCAAAAGGAAACACCTTAATGGTAAACTGCTGTGCAAAGAATATTATGTGTGTAATACCTCTAGAGGGACCAGAGTTCAAATCAAATCTTTACAGAACCAAAATATCTAGGCTGTCTATAGGAGATCAACACTTCAGAGGGACACTCAAACTCACCACCTTAGCTTTCCCCTTGAAGAAACCTGCGATCCATACGCCAGCTGCTTATCCAAACACCAGCACACACAGACCTTGCTAAGCAGACCCTTTGCTTGTGCTTCGCTATCAAGCATCTAAGGTCCTGTCTGCACTTCCACATCAGTGACTATCCCCAACATACTGTCGCTGTGTCTGATGGCTGCTGGTGGAATCAAAGGAGGCTCCTCTTCTGGGGTCAGGGAAGATTGTGGTATGGGCAAAAATGAGTGAAGAGGAAAGGCCACTGGTGGATTTGGACATGGTTGCAACAAATACACGGCACAGTACTTACACAGTTGGAAAAGTAAAAAAGGTTTCAACACCCTCTGCTATCACCTCACTAGTTCCTAGACATTGAAGGCTGCACCCCACTCCCACATGGCAGAATAGCAGAGTCCTTCAGCTGATGGGCTCAGGTAAGCCAAGCAGAGAACAGCTAGAAATAACACTGCCAAGTGATGAGGACTGGTTGTAAATTCAAACACCATTTTGATTCATTAATCTCCAACAGCTAAAGACAAACCTAAAGCAAAATCAACATGACTGTAGACTAAGCACTCATACTGGGGCTATTTTTCAGCCTGCTGAGAGAAAATGAGCTGATCAGAGACACACTTCATTGAGAGCAGCCACATTAGTGCTGCTTCAGCAAGCCTGCAGTTAGTTCCCATTAACTGACCTGTTTCAGAAGCTGGTAACACCATAATTAACCTTAGCTTCAATTTGAGGTGAAACCTGTCCACCTCCTGATGATACCGCACCTGCCCTACAAGCCAGTGCAAGTTTATCTCTAGTCTTTTGGTGGCAATGTCCTGGTGATGAGCTGTGACTCATTTCCCATTAAGGGGCACAAACATTCAAGACTTCCCTGGGAAAGCAGCAGAGCAGAGGTACTGTTTTGCTGGCTCAACGGACAGTGGCCAGTTGAAATCCTACCAGGTGATTGCAGGGAAGCCAGGAGCCCACTACAACTGGCAGCACCAGGAGCTAAGAGCCATCAGCAGCGAGCCAGCCGAGAAAGACACAGAGCAACACCACAGTGCCAGAGTCATGCCCGCCAAGGCAAGCTTAGTGCTTCAGCAGCAACAGTCTGGACCAACTGAAAATATGAATGGTTTATGCATTCACATTTCAGAGTAGCTTGTTAGGTTACAAATACCAACATTCTATAGAATTATGTCCCTTAAGTAAATCGATGAGATTCAGAGATAAAGGAAAAACACAAAACCACAAACAACCAACTAAAAAAACCCTTCAACCACTATTTGTTTAAATCCATCCATCTGAAATCTGTCTTCAGCAGCCCCACCTTCTACTGTTCACTGTTATCTCTTACCATATACCTGCCCACATAATGCGATGTATCAGTAAATCTTGAGAACATTTACTACAAAATGCAGCTTTCCAGTATTGAATTTCATGTTATTGTTAGCTGATATTCTTCAGGGCCTACATGCATATATACAACTTATTGCTGACAAAAATCTCTCTCTAGTGAAATAGTGTACATTACACAGATAAGATCCTCCACATTTGTAAGAAAAATCCAAAGTTTGATGAAAATAATTTTGATAAGTTTTTCTCTGTTCTGGGGATAATATTTGAGTATCACACCTATATTTTCTCTGTAGCAGTTTCACCTTTCAGTAGATTTTGTATGTTGATGCAGAAAGGTTCAGGTACAATAGTTGGTACATAACTTTTCATGCATATACAAAAAGTTCCTCAAAACTGCCTTCAAAAATCTGTTTAAAGTTTCACTCTCCTTTAATCATTACATTTTAATATTCTAACATTCTAACAAGAGTCATGAAGCACTTTGCCAAATAAAATACAATAAAAATCCTTCTGGATGAAGTTTTTAATAGCTTGCAAGACATAATTCATCTGAGAAAAAGCTACACGGTAAGAAAACGACAGACTAAAATATCACACTTTTTCCATTCACATAGGCACATTGCTTATTGTTAGCATTGTTGTATGACTCCAGCAACACACTTCCTCATAAATATCAGCCCCTCAGAGACACCCCACTTAGTAAAAGAACTCTCTCAAACAAACACAGACAGACAACCAACAGTGCCAGAAGGTCAGCCGACAGATGGGACAGGTGTTAAAGCCCAGATCTGAACGTATAATCTTCCCCATACCCCTAACATACAGAGTTCAGCCTGTGACACAGATCATGAAAATATTTAACTGTGGTAATATTAATGTGCATCCCTCTATGGATAAGAGCTGATCCTATAAAGCTGATAGTTGTATTCTCCCCACCAGAAAACCTCCAAGCTATCTCGCCAATATAGAAACTCGAAGTACTTCACTAGAATCCGCATTCATCTACGCGGTTACGGGTATGCCTGTGTACAACTCTGACAGGCAGACATGCACACCCAGCTGTACACATTTCACAATGCACAGAATTGCAGAAGGAGAATAAAAGCAGAGAAACTGTAGACAGATTGTAAACTTTCTTAAACCAACTGATATACTGGAAAAGGATGCAAGTTCTTGGGTACATTGTAAACCAATCTAAATCCAGACTGCTGTCTGTCATCCCACCTCTCCCCTCCACAGCTGTGGCTCTGCTTCTCCCCTGCACCCCCAGCAGTGTTCAGGAGCCTGCACATATTCCAACAGTCAGGAAACCCATCTAGCTCAACACCAATTCAGCACAGACTCTGAGCGAAAGGAGAAAGTCACCTCAGCCTGGGTTAGACCGGTTTAATTGCCACAGAACTACTCTATGAAAATACAGTTTAAGTAAGCGAGAAGGATCTGATCTGTATAAGGTACAGGATTTACCTCGGGGATATTGAAAGAAACCATCTCATCCTCTTCTCTCCTCACAACATGTTCTTTCTTCTTCCCTTGGGTCAGTATTTCTGACCACAGCTACATGATCAGACACTTGAACTGACTTATCGAGCCAAAACTTGACACAGCAAAGAAATTTAAAAGATTAGCCTAAACAACTTACAGGAATTGTGCACTGAGCAGAAAGTTAGCCCACTTTGAATAGACAAGAAGAGTTTGTAAGGGGTGAAAAATAAGACAAGATTGTCACCTTCTACTGAAAAGGGACAGGCATTTACAAGCAAATATCCCCTGTGGAATACAGGGGCAGCAGCTGAAAAGGGGTAAAAAATGACAGCAAAGCCTACAGCGAGTACAAAAACAACTTTTTAGCCAAGAATAAGCATTCAGACTGTTGAATTTTGTAAGTTTATCAAACACAAGCTCTCCCAGAAGTGTTTTCTAAAACACATCACCCTACCATTAACTCTACAGACAAGATTAAAATACAAGATGCACAGACTATAACACAAGAAAACACACAGCCTATGTATTTATAAAGCCCATCTCCATAAAATCAGTGATACCCTCTAACAGACTAGAAGTACTCAGGTATCACCTCATTTATATTACAGAGAATATTTATTCCTTTAGAACATACCAGCAATTTATAAAGCTAAGCAAACAAACCCAAAACACCCCCCCACCCTATATGACTCTAAGAACACAGATTTCACTTTTTCAATATGCTATCCAGATAACACATATGCACATCAAAAAAAGAGCCCCAACTAACAATATTTAATTGGTTATTGGGCTTTTCTATAACCCAGGCACTACACAGAACTGTTTTAAAGTTAACAGAATACACACAGCAAAGGAAAGCATTACCTTGAAACAAACTCTTCTCACACTCTACACATTCTGAAACATAATCGGCTTTAATCACTGCTACACATAATACTATGGAAATGATGTAGGTGAAATGCAAGTCACATCTTAGAAAGAATTTTATGTAAATAGCTAGCAAAAACCAAAAGAACCTTGTTTTCTAGGAAAACATATTACTCACAGAGTAGCCATCCCAATCTGTCTTCTCAGTTCTCTCCTTCAAGAAACACTCTCAAATAAAGAAGATAATGTGAAGAATATGGTGGTGATTCGTGTTAAAAATATGGTGACTTTGTTGGTGTTTGCCATGTACATAAGTTAAAGGAGATTTATCATGGCTTTATGGTTAAAAGGGGTTTGGAGGTTTTTTTTCCTCAGTGACTGTTGTTAAGCAGGTGGAAAATTACTGGCAGGACCCCCGTCAGAAGACCCCAGCAACACCGGACTGCGCAGGTGAAAAATGATTGGAGGAACCCCTGCCAGGAACCCCAGCAACATCAGAAAGCCCGGGAAAGTTTAGGGGGCTCTGCTGATTGGAGGAATCCCTGCCAGGAGCCCCAGCAACATCAGAAAGCCCGGGAAAGTTTAGGGGGCTCTGCTGATTGGAGGAATCCCTGCCAGGAGCCCCAGCAACACCAGAAAGCCCGGGAAAGTTTAAGGGACCCCGCTGCGCATGTGAAGATGGGACTATGAAAGGGAGTGACGCAGCACTACCTGGTGCTCGTCGGTGGGGAGCAGAAAGCCCCCCCTGCCCCCCGGCGTGCCACACTTTTTTTTACTTGTTCTTATTGCAAATAAATTTATAAAAGATATTTGCAGCTCTGCCTCTGCATTTATAACAATAATATCGGAAACTAGAATTCATAAACTCGAGCAAAAGTTCAACAGTGTTTCTGCTGAACTACTGCTCTCATAGCACTTCAGAACTGTCTCTTCTCCAGACAAAAAAATACTCTTTTTTCTCTATTTGAGCTCTAGTCACTATAAGAACTCACGACCTGACCACCTCGCTTCAACCATCAGTAACAGCCCTTGTTTCTCAGGCACCCCCACCCTTTTCAATAGTTTACGTGATTGAAGCAATCAAGATAAGCTTGATTACTCTTCATTTCCATTTAACATTAGAATTGCACCTGAGGAAAACCTTCCTGCTTGAAGAGCTGTTTTCTCCTGAAAGTTGTAGGTGATTTAAAGAAAGGTATCACCTCTCCATGAAAAAACTTTCATCCCATCTGTAGGCAAATACAGCTAGCCTTGCAATACCAAAGCACGCAGCAGAAACAGATTTTTTAAAAAATTGGCTAATTAGCCATCTAAACTTGGAAAAAAATAAAGGCCGGTATTTTCCTCACATCAAATAGATGGTTATCAACCTGAGAGGAAGCAGCATACAAACAACAGTTTTCCTGATTCTAGGATCACAGCAGTGCTGTGAGGATCATAAAGTGTTAAAAGCCACGATGAACTTCTGCAAATAACAAGAGCATGACCAGAGGTTTAAAAAAAACTCTCAACAAATCTGCTTGAAAACTTTTTTTCTTCTTTTTTGGCTTTACCACCACAACCTCCTAGAGAAGCATCTGATTTTCAGACTTTGAAATGTTAGCACAAGTACTGTCACGCACATTCAACAAATAAATAAAGTCACTTTTAAACTTCCATAGTATGAAGGTATTTGATTAGGTTAGATAAGACTGTCCTGCTAAAAGTACCTTTGTGTCTGAACAGCAAACGTTGGTTTTCTGAGTTTGTTGAAGCTTCAGGACAAAAGTTCAGTTTGTGTTCCTTCAAAGTATCTTGCAAGAGAAAAATCTATTTTCCTTCAACAAAGGCAATACAGACAACCCAGAAAAGTACAGAAATGATGTACGTGCTAATCTCAGAGAAAGGCTCTGATATTACAAGACATCAAGACAGTTGGGAAGCGAGCTTTTTTCCAAAGATGTATTCAACTTTACAAAAGCATTATGGTTTTACCTTAAACTTTCTGCATCTGGGATGTTAGCGGGGCACTGCCATCTAAACGCCACGGTGCAGAGTAGCCTCAGGGTCTTTCGGTAGCTTTAGGACCTGGCTTGTGATAGACTCTGTTGGCCCAAAATCCACATGGCAGTGAGCTGTGGTGAGTGCTCGAATCCATCTGCCGCCATTAACCGCGTGTGCGAAGGGCTCCCAGTACCAGCTGAAGTCACAGAATCGTCCAGGTTGGAAAAGACCTTGAAGATCACCCAGTCCCACCATCAGTCAAGCGACACTTGGCCGGCTCCTCAGCACTACCTGGGTGAGAACGAGCTGATGGGAGGGTGATGGGCTCTTCTCCTCGCCCTGTGCCCGGGAACGTCCCCCGGCTGGAGCAGGGACAGGGCTGCTGCCGGTGGGGCCACCTTTGGCGGGCCCTGCCCACGGGCAGCTCGGCCCGGCCCCGCTGCAAGGGCTCCCTCAGCGCCGGGCTCCCCGCGCCGAGGGCCCGGCGGGGCAGCGGCCGCCCGAGGAGCGTTTCCCACAGCTCCCGAGCTGGCGAGCGCGGCCCGTCAGTCCCGCTGGAGGGAGGGGGGGGTGGATCCGCCGCCGCCGCCAACAGCCCCCGCCGGCAGCTGCGGGTCCGCGCCCTGAAGGAGAGGGGCGGGGGGGGGGCGGCGGCGCGTCTGCCCGAGGGGCTTTTCCCGCGCAGCCCCGTGAGGGGCCGGGCAGGGCCCTGGGGGGAACCCGCCCCCCGCCGGGGAAAGCTCCTCTCCAGAACTGCCCGGCCTCTGCCAGGGGCAGGCAGGGAGCGGGCGCGGCTGGAGGCTCTGGGGCTCAGCCCCGGGGGTCGCAGCCCCTGGTTTTGGGGTGGTTCTGGGGGCGGCTCTGTGCTGGGGTCTGCGCTGGGGTGTCCCGGCACCCTCCCAGCGGCCCGGCTGGCTGCGGGCTGCCGCCGGCTGAGGCTCTACGCTGGGATGAGGGTGGGTATCCAGCTTAAATGGGGGGGAGGGGGAAATGTGGCTTTCTCTGAATGTTCCTGATCAGGTTACTGTGCGAGGGATAATTTTGTAAGGTCTCTCTCAAAACCCCCAGTTTTTTTCCTGAGAAGTGAAGATTGGCAGTTGGAAATAGATGCTGAAAGACTTCTAAAAGTGGCTGAACTGCTGGGCCAGTTTTGCTGGGCTGTCTAAGCAAAGTGAAGTTCACGTCCTTTCCCCCTTCCAGCCGGTGTATCCTGACCCTGCGGCAGTAAATCGATGGGCAGTCACACAAATGTTCTTCCCCAGTACCTGCTCTGCCCGTGTGGTGACACCGATGGGCAATCTTTAGTTTGTAGGTCAGGCGGCATTTGATTCCGTGTGCTTGTTTATCACTGCCCTGGAGTCGTTCAGGGGAGAGCTGGTGACTGAGTGTGAAGTGCTAGTTCGTACTTATTGTGGACCTTGAAATGTTTTTTCAGTAGCAGTCTAGCTGCTGTCTAGCAGTTCCTGTCTCCTTGGTGAATTCTGTTCCAGGTTCCTTGTTTTCATGATGCCTGGGTCAATCCCAGTGTTTCTCTATCCTGCTGCATTGAGACAGGGAATGCAAACAAATTGTAGTTAGACGGCACAAGACGGACTCGTGCAGAGGCAGGGAGGGCTACGTGCAGAGACATACCAGGTGCTGATAGTGTTGCTAGGCTACTATCTCCTGGTCCGGGCAGAAGCCTTGAAGATGTGTGGGTCAGCAGCAAGATTACCCCGGATTCCAGTGCAAACTGGCCTGGCAGTTTGGCCAGGGAACAGGGAATGGCTGAGGCTGCGCAGAACGACTGGGTGAAAAGTTCACCAGCGAGGAAGAGGAGATACTTCATCTATACGACCCCCGCCCAGGAATTTACGACCACTGCCCAGGACTTGAGGAGCTCAATGCGCAGGCGCAAGGGGAGGAGACCTAATTACCATGAGAAGCACGGGGAGGCGGTGATAGGCTATGAATATGTATAGGCGTCTTATGAATATACAATACTTTGTACCATAAAAGCAAGGGAATAACTACAGAAAGGCGCGCATGCTTGTGGAGGAGCGATCCCCCATGCGCCCAGCGCTGAATAAACATACCTGCTTTACAACCCCAAAGTTGTAAAGTTCTTTTTTCTGCAAGTCAGCATTAACTTCTATAGTCACTTTCTTTGGGTGGAAGAGTCAGGACGATTGCACTGTAAAAATATGCAGATGGGGTCAGAGTTGGGCTTTGCTAAGGTTTGCACAGAAAATGGGTTGTGTTGCCCATTCCTCTTAGTTCATTTGTATGGTTGAAGCATAATTCTTCATCGAAGCCAAAGCAGGAGATTGCTTTGAAATGTTTCTTATGCCAGCAGATCTTTGACCAACAAACCAAGAATCAACAGCTTGTATCGATATTAAAACCCTTCACAGCTGTATGGGGGGGGGGGTAGCAGGGGAGGGGCTCCTGTGAGTGACTCTTTATCAGGGAGTGTAGTGATAGGATGAGGGGTGAGAGTTTCAAACTGAAAGAGGGCAGATTTAGGTTAGATGTAAGAAAGAAATTCTTCCCTGTGAGGGTGGTGAGACACTGGCACAGGTTGCCCAGAGAAGCTGTGGCTGCCCTCTCCCTGGAAGGGTTCAAGGCCAGGTTGGACGGGGCTTTGGGCAACCTGGGCTAGTGCAAGGTGTCCGTGCCCATGGCAGGGGGTTGGAACTAGATGATCTTTAAGGTCCATTCCAGCCCAAACCATTCTATGATTCTGTGACTAACCCATCTAATATTTGAGGCTGGCTGACTGTGAAGTAGAAAAAGAGCCAGTTTGAATAATGGCATCATTAATCCCTTTAGCCTTAGGGTCTGACAAGCGTGATGAGTTGTACAGACCTTTTAATGCGTCTTCCCCCTTTTGCTACTGGTGTTTCTGTAGAGACCCTTGATCGTTAAGTACAGTGCTTCCCTCCTGTCCCGCTCCTTTCTCTCTCCTGGTTTCAGCTGGTAATGCAAAGTAGGGTTTCTTCTCCATTTTTCCCTTTCTAAAGCAAGGGTTCTGTGGCGTAAAGAAAATGTGAATGCTGCCTTTAATTTAATGTTGTCCTGCCATGTCAGCCCTGTGCTGCTTCTGATTGCAAATAAGTCTAAACACGCAGGGCAAGCAGAGGGTTGCAGGCAAAAATTATGCCTTGCTATAATTGGAGTTACGGGGGCTCCAAACCCAGGTGCCTGGTGTCCTGCTCAGCCTAACTGGGCAGTGAGCTGGCTAAGCCAGGTTTGAGCACCCTCTGCATACGAAGCTTAACTTCTGCTGCTTTATATGCTGATGTACATCTCTTGGGTTTAGACCAAACAGATGTATGTACAGCTAAGCCTCTGAACTCTAAAAATTGAACACTGTGTTAAGTGCATGAGGCTCTCCTAGCAAAATTAGGTGCAGATTGGTTGATATTTTCATTCATACTCTCTTCCATAAACAAAAACAAGGCAATGCTGGATTTACTGCATCAGCTCTTTAACAGATCACTTTGTTATATGTCCTTCCTCTACAACCAACTGCAATGCCCTTCCAGAATCAGAAGCACAGCAAATACATTTAATTAAAGAAGCCAGCGTTAAATGGTCTTATTTAATGTTAGCAGGAAGCTGATGGGAATATCCTTAAATCAAAACTGATATGAAACCGAAATGTGTCCAAAACTTCTGCTGTGTGTAGCGTCACCCTTAGTGGATTTCAAACCTTTTCATTTCCTGGTGATTGGTTCTAACTGTCTAGAGCAATGCAAGTAAGTTGGTAGCAACTTAGATGTTTTCTTACATCCACAGATATTTTTGAAAAAGTAGTTGTGACTTCTAAGTTAGGTCAAGTTATCTAAAAATCATAAGCAGGACAATTTTTTTTTCATTTATATTAATGCTGGGTAAAAGAACAGACATTGATTTGGAAACCTGTAAACTGAAGGATGTTTTCCAGTAAGGTTGTGGGTTTTTTTCTTCTGTGAAGTCTTCAGTATTTTATTTTCTCCCACAGTAATTCTAAGCTGCAGAACCAGCCTCAAAGGCATTATGGAATTACTTCTCCGATTAGCTTGGCTCCTCCTAAGGCTATAGACTGCATCCATACTCAGAAGCTGGTTGAAGCGATGAAGCCATCTGGGGTATTGAAAGATGGGGAAGAACTGAATCACAGGTATAACAAGGCTGTCACATTTGTTAACCTCTTGGGTTTTTAGGGCAAGCTTAATATGAGTTTTCTTTACAAGCTGGTTGTTCTTGGTAAACTGAATAATTTAGTCAATGAATAGATTTCAGAACTTGGTGAGAGCAAGGTAAGGATTTTTTTCATATGTTCTTATCAAAACAGCTGAAGCCTTTTTATTTCTTTCAAAGGCCATACTACTAGGATTGATGAAGTTCAACTTTTAACTTCTTAAGTATTGAGTAGAGCTGTAGTAACTGCCATTGCAATAAGGTATAAAAGATACTTCAGTTCAAGATCTTGAAGTCTTTGGGGCACTGAATAGATGTGTGAAGTGGCTCTCTCAGTTGACTTGTAGCAGTTAACAAAGCTGAAACAACTTATTGTGGGGTGAGATAGATGGTCAGTGGCACTAATCTTGCCCCAAACAGCCTGCAGCCCCCAATCTAGTTAGAAATGATTACACTAGATTTGCCCTTTGTATAGCTCTTAGATTGTGTTAATTTATGTATGTCTGCTGTGGGGGAGACTAATAATGCGTCTTAATTTCTGTAAATTAATGAAAGGAGTGCTACATTACTCATCTCTTTTTTTTTTTTTTTTTTTTTCTGAGTTGCAAGCACTCCAGAAAAACAGTAGCAGTCTATTAGACTAACAATTCAGTAGGGAGTGAGAATACATTTTTTATGGAGGCTCTTGTAGTCTTTCTAAAAAACTTGTACGCTGCCTGAACTTGCACATAGATCAATGTGTATCTTATCTTCTAAAGTAAACTCTTCTACCCACAGAGTCTTCCCCCTTCAGCAGTAGCAAACGTTGGTGGCAAAATATTTACATTTGGATCTTACTGACTCAGAGTACACAGTAAAGGTGGAACTTTCATTGTCTGGTGATAGTTCTAATGTTTGAAAGTGACTTCCAGCAATAACAGAAGAAATGGAATCTCTTTGCAGGTGCTGACAGAGATGCTGTTTCTGTTGCTCCTAGACATGTAGAAAGATCAGATACTTTTCAGTCATTCTTTGAAAAACTAAAACATCAGGAGGAAATAAAAAATCTTAAGAGTGACTGAGCTCTCTCCTTGATAATTGTGCAACTTTTACAAAAAGAATATTCATGTTAAAGACTCATATTGGTAGTGGATGTCTTACAAGCCAAAATTTAAGAAGGAATTGTTTCTGAGCACCTTCTAAAATACTGTTTCCTGCAGCATGAGAAGTCAGGCTTTTGGTTCCTTTCTGCAGTGACTGTACATCACATAAGAATCTTTGTGGTACACTTCTCCCCTGCCCGTGGTTTGAGAATGAGTCAGCTGTATCAGAAAGCAAGGTTGTCCCTAGGAGCCTTGCCTTAATCTTAGGTCTAGTAAGGGGCAGGAAGAGGAAGGGGCAGCCTGAAAGCTAAGGCAGTTGAAGGGGATGTGGAAAGGCTTCTGTCAGCGCCTTTGCCGTGGTGTCTCTCTGGATGTGCTTTAGAACCTCTAGTTCATTCTGCCCTGGTCCTGTTCCTCTCTGGCCACTCAGCCCCAGACGTTGCGGAAGGGACGCACGCTGTCAGCTTGACATCAAGTGAGTAGGGGCTGCGCTGTGAACGTACAAAACTGCTTTGTAAAATCACCCCCAGGTGCATCTATTGTGCACCTCGTGTGTGAAACTAAGCTCCTGAGAAGTGTTCCTCTTAGCCTGGTCTTCCTCGTGCAGACATTTGGACAGACTTCATGTGCACAGCGAATGAGCCTTTGCTGAAATGACTGTCACCTGAGACCAGACTCTCAGTGGGCTGCGGCACCATTCTGACAAGGGGTCTGCAGCACTGAAAACTGTCCCATAAGGTATCTGACAGCCCCTCGGGCACGGTAGAAAATCAAAATAAGGAAGACTAGTGCCCGCTGTCAGATGTGGACAGAACTTTTTCGATTTCTCTGGATGTTAACCAGTGGTAAGATAGCTACAGAAATCTCTTACTTTTCTTCCTCACGGCCAAGGGAAGTGCCTTACCAGCACTGATGGCTCGTTGTGCACCGCTGGTTCATTACAGCACAGGATCAGCCTCTGAATCTCTTGGGGGGGGCGAGGTCGTCGCCTGTCTTGCGGGGGGTGGGGGGCGATGTGGTTGCCTCTCTTGGGGGGGGGGCGATGTCGTCGCCTGTGTTGGGGGGGGGGGGGTGCCGATGTCGTTTGTCTTTTGAGGGGGGGGGGAGAGGTCATCGCCTGTCTTGGGGGGGGGGGGACGAGATCGTCGCTTGTCTTGGGGGTGGGGGTGGGGGGCGAGGTCGTCGTGTATCCTGGAGTGTGAGGGGGGCTGAAATCGTCGCCTGTCTTGGGGGGGTGGGGGCGAATTCGTCGCCTGTCTTGGGGGGGGGCGGCGCGAGGTCGTCGCCTGTCTTGGGGTGGGGGGGCGATGTCATCGTCTGTCTAGGGGGGGGCGGGGGGCGCCGATGTCGTCGTCTGTCTTGGGGGGGGGCGAGGTCATCGTCTGTCTTGGGGGGGTCGAGGTCGTCGCCTGTCTTGGGGCGGGGGCACGAGGTCGTCGCCTGTGTTGGGGGGGAGGGCGATGTTGTCGTCTGTCTTGGGTGGGGGGGTCGAGGTCGTCGTCTGTCCTTGGGGGGAGGGGGGCTGAAATCGTCGCCTATCCTGCGGGGGGGGGCTGAAATTGTCGCCTGTCTTGGGGTGGGGGGGGCGAAGTCGTTGCCTGTTTTGGGGTGGGGGGCGATGTCGTCGTCTGTCTTGTGGGGGAGGGCGCCGATGTCTTTTATCTTTGGGGGGGGCGGGGGCGATGTCGTTGCATGTCTTGAGGGGGGGGGCGAGGTCGTCGCCTGTCTTGGGGAGGGGGGGTCGAGGTTGTCGCCTGTCTTGAGGGGGGGGGCGAGGTCATCGTCTGTCTTGGGGGGGGGGTCGAGGTCGTCGGCTGTCTTGGGGGGGGGGGGCGAGGTCGTCGTGTATCCTGGCGTGGGGGGGGGGGGCTGAAATCGTCACCTGTCTTGGGGGGGGTGGGGGGCGAGGTCGTCGTCTGTCTTGGGGGGGGCGAGGTCATCGTCTGTCTTGGGGGGGGGGCGAGCTCCTCGCCTGTCTTGGGGGGGGGGGGCGATATCGTCACCTGTCTTGGGGGGGGTGGGGGGGCGAGGTCGTCGCCTGTCTTGGGGCGGGGGCGCGAGGTCGTCGCCTGTCTTCGGGGGGGCGCCGATGTCGTCATCTGTCTGGGGTGGGGGGGGGGGGCGATGTCGCCTGTCTTGGGGGGCGGGCGATGTCGTATTCTGTCTTTGGGGAGGGGCAAGGTCGTCGCCTGTCTTGGGGTGGGGGCGAGGTCATCGCCTTTCGGGGGTGGGCGGGGGGAGCGCGACGTCGTCGCCTGTCTTGGGGGGGGGCGTCGAGGTCGTCGTCTGTCGTGGGGGGGCGGATCGAAGTCATAGCCTGTCTTGGGGTGGGGGGGATGTCGTCGCCTGTCTTGGGGGGCGGGGGCGAGGTCATCGTCTATCCTGGGGGGGGGGGGGGGGGGGGGGCTGAAATCGTCGCCTATCCAGCGGGGGGGGCCTGAAATCGTCGCCTGTCTTGGGGTGGGGGGGGGCGAAGTCGTCGTCTGTCTTGTGGGGGGGGCAAGTTCGTCGCTTGTATTTGGGGAGGGGCGAGGTCGTCGCCTGTCTTGGGGGGAGGGGTGGGGTGCGAGATCGTCGCCTGTCTTGGGTGGCGGGGGCGAGGTCATTGTCTATCCTTAGGGGGGGGGGGCTGAAATCGTCGCCTATCCTGGGGGGGGGCGGCTGAAATTGTCGCCTGTCTTGGGGTGGGGGGGGTGAAGTCGTTGCCTGTGTTGGGGGGGGGGGGGCGAGGTCGTCGTCTATCCTGGGGGGGGGGCGGGGGCTGAAGTCGTCGCCTGTCTTGGGGGGGGGAGGGTGACGTCGCCTGTCTTGGAGGGGGGGTGGTGCCGAGGTCGTCGCTTGTCTTGGGTGGGAGGGGGCGAGGTCGTCGTCTATCCTGGTGGGGGGGGGTGGGGGGTTGAAATCGTCGCCTGTCTTGGGGGGGGTGGGGGCCGAATTCCTCGCCTGTCTTGGGGGGGTGGGTGCCGATGTCGCCTGTCTTGGAGGGTGGGGGGCGATGTCGTCGCCTGTCTTGGGGGGGGGGGGGGGGCAAGGTTGCCTGTCGTGGGGGGGGTGGGGGGCGAGGTCGTCGCCTGTCTTGGGGGGGGGGGGTGGGGGGCGAGGTCGTCGCTTGTCTTGGGGAGGGGTGGTCGATGTCGTCGCCTGTCTTGGGGGGGGCGATGTCATCGTCTGTCTTGGGGGGGCGGCGAGGTCATCGTCTGTCTTGGGGGGGGTCGTGGTCTTCGTCTGTCTTGGGGGGGGCGCCGATGTCGTTTGTCTTTTGGGGGGGCGGGGGGCGATGTTGTCACCTGTCTTGGGGGGGGGAAGGCGATGTCGTCGCTTCTCTTTGGGGGGGGGCAAAGTCGCCTCTCTTCCGGGGGGGTCAAGGTCGCCTGTCTTCGGGGGGGGGTGGGCGAGGTCGTCGCATTTCTTGGGGGGGAGCGGGCGCTGTCCTCTGTCTTGGGGGGGGGGTCGATGTCGCCTCTCTTGGGGCGGGGGCGAGGTCGTTGCTTGTCTTGGGGGGGGGAAGGCGATGTCGTCGTCTGTCTTGGGGGGGGCGGCGAGGTCGTCGCCTGTCTTGGGGGGGGGGAAGGCGATGTCGTCGTCTGTCTTGGGTGGGGGGGTCGAGGTCGTCGTCTATCCTTGGGGGGAGGGGGGCGATATCGTCGCCTGTCTTGGGTGGGGGGGGGGGGTCGAGGTCGTCGCCTGTCTTGGAGGGGGGTCGATGTCGTCGTCTGTCTTGGGTTGGGGGGGGCGAAGTCGTCGCCTGTCTTGGGGGGGAGGGGGGGCGATATCGTCACCTGTCTTGGGGGGGGTGGGGGGGCGAGGTCGTCGCCTGTCTTGGGGCGGGGGCGCGAGGTCGTCGCCTGTCTTGGGGGGGGGCGCCGATGTCGTCGTCTGTCTGGGGTTGGGGGGGCGGGGCGATGTCGTTGCCTGTCTTGGGGTGGGGGGGGGCGATGTCGTCGCCTGTCTTGGGGGGGGTGGGGGGGCGATGTCGTTGCCTGTCTTGGGGGGGGCGATGTCGGCGTTTGTCTTGGGGGGGGCGGGGGGCGCCGATGTCGTCGTCTGTCTTGGGGGGGAGGTCATCGTCTGTCTTAGGGGGGGTTCGAGGTCGTCGTCTGTCTTGGGGGGCAGGGGCGAGGTCATCGTCTATGCTTGGGCGGGGGGGGGGGGCTGAAATCGTCGCCTATCCTGCAGGGGGGGCCTGAAATCGTCGCCTGTCTTGGGGTGGGGGGGGGGCGAAGTCGTCGCCTGTCTTGGGGGGGGCGGGGCGATGTCGTCGCCTGTGTTGGGGGGGGGGGGCGATGTCGTCGTCTGTCTTTTGGGGGGGGCAAGTTCGTCGCTTGTCTTTGGGGGGGGGCGATGTGTGGGGTGCGAGATCGTCGCTTGTCTTGGGGAGGGGGGGCGATGTCGTCTGTCTGGGGTGGGGGGGGCGATGTCGTTGCATGTCTTGGGGGGGGGCGAGGTCATCGTCTATGCTTGGGGGGGGGGGCTGAAATCGTCGCCTGTCTTGGGGTGGGGGGGGGCGAAGTCGTCGCCTGTCTTGGGGGGGGCGGGGCGATGTCGTCGCCTGTGTTGGGGGGCGGGGCGATGTCGTCGTCTGTCTTGTGGGGGGGGCAAGTTCGTCGCTTGTCTTTGGGGGGGGGCGATGTCGTCCCCTGTCTTGGGCGGAGGGGTGGGGTGCGAGATCGTCGCTTGTCTTGGGGAGGGGGGGCGATGTCGTCGTCTGTCTGGGGTGGGGGGGGGCGATGTCGTTGCATGTCTTGGGGGGGGGGTCGAGGTCGTCGTCTGTCGTGGGGGGGGGGGTCGACGTCGTCGCCTGTCTTGGGGGGGGGGGGGGTGGGGGGCGAGATCGTCGCTTGTCTTGGGGAGGGGTGGTCGAGGTCGTCGCCTGTCTTGGGGGGGGCGATGTCGGCGTCTGTCTTGGGGGGGGCGGGGGGCGCCGATGTCGTCGTCTGTCTTGGGGGGGAGGTCGAGGTCGTCGTCTGTCGTGGGGGGGGGGGTCGATGTCGTCGCCTGTCTTGGGTGGCGGGGGCGAGGTCATTGTCTATCCTTGGTGGGGGGGGGGCTGAAATCGTCGCCTATCCTGGAGGAGGGGGGCTGAAATTGTCGCCTGTCTTGGGGTGGGGGGGGTGAAGTCGTCGCCTGTGTTGGGGGGGGGGGCGAGGTCATCGTCTATCCTGGGGTGGGGGGTGGGGGGCTGAAATCGTCGCCTGTCTTGGGGGGGGGGGGGGCGAATTCCTCGCCTGTCTTGGGGGGGGGGGGGGGCGAATTCCTCGCCTGTCTTGGGGGGGGTGGGTGCCGATGTCGCCTGTCTTGGAGGGTGGGGGCGATGTCGTCGCCTGTCTTGGGGGGGGGGGGGGGCAAGGTTGCCTGTCGTGGGGGGGGTGGGGGGCGAGGTCGTTGCCTGTCTTGGGGGGGGGGGGTGGGGGGCGAGGTCGTCGCTTGTCTTGGGGAGGGGTGGTCGATGTCGTCGCCTGTCTTGGGGGGGGCGATGTCATCGTCTGTCTTGGGGGGGCGGCGAGGTCATCGTCTGTCTTGGGGGGGGTCGTGGTCTTCGTCTGTCTTGGGGGGGGCGCCGATGTCGTTTGTCTTTTGGGGGGGCGGGGGGCGATGTTGTCACCTGTCTTGGGGGGGGAAGGCGATGTCGTCGCTTCTCTTTGGGGGGGGGCAAAGTCGCCTCTCTTCCGGGGGGGTCAAGGTCGCCTGTCTTCGGGGGGGGGTGGGCGAGGTCGTCGCATTTCTTGGGGGGGAGCGGGCGCTGTCCTCTGTCTTGGGGGGGGGGTCGATGTCGCCTCTCTTGGGGCGGGGGCGAGGTCGTTGCTTGTCTTGGGGGGGGGAAGGCGATGTCGTCGTCTGTCTTGGGGGGGGGGGCGAGGTCGTCGCCTGTCTTGGGGGGGGGGAAGGCGATGTCGTCGTCTGTCTTGGGTGGGGGGGTCGAGGTCGTCGTCTATCCTTGGGGGGAGGGGGGCGATATCGTCGCCTGTCTTGGGTGGGGGGGGGGGTCGAGGTCGTCGCCTGTCTTGGAGGGGGGTCGATGTCGTCGTCTGTCTTGGGTTGGGGGGGGCGAAGTCGTCGCCTGTCTTGGGGGGGAGGGGGGGCGATATCGTCACCTGTCTTGGGGGGGGTGGGGGGGCGAGGTCGTCGCCTGTATTGGGGCGGGGGCGCGAGGTCGTCGCCTGTCTTGGGGGGGGGCGCCGATGTCGTCGTCTGTCTGGGGTTGGGGGGGCGGGGCGATGTCGTTGCCTGTCTTGGGGTGGGGGGGGCGATGTCGTCGCCTGTCTTGGGGGGGGTGGGGGGGCGATGTCGTTGCCTGTCTTGGGGTGGGGGGGGCGATGTCGTCGCCTGTCTTGGGGGGGGGGGGGGGGGCAAGGTCGCCTGTCGTGGGGGGGGTGCGGGGCGAGGTCGTCGCCTGTCTTGGGTGGGGGGGGGTCCGAGGTCGTCGCCTGTCTTGGGGGGGGGGGGTGGGGGGCGATATCGTCACCTGTCTTGGGGGGGGCGATGTCGGCGTCTGTCTTGGGGGGGGCGGGGGGCGCCGATGTCGTCGTCTGTCTTGGGGGGGAGGTCATCGTCTGTCTTAGGGGGGGTTCGAGGTCGTCGTCTGTCTTGGGGGGCAGGGGCGAGGTCATCGTCTATGCTTGGGCGGGGGGGGGGGGGCTGAAATCGTCGCCTATCCTGCAGGGGGGGCCTGAAATCGTCGCCTGTCTTGGGGTGGGGGGGGGGCGAAGTCGTCGCCTGTCTTGGGGGGGGCGGGGCGATGTCGTCGCCTGTGTTGGGGGGGGGGGGCGATGTCGTCGTCTGTCTTTTGGGGGGGGCAAGTTCGTCGCTTGTCTTTGGGGGGGGGCGATGTGTGGGGTGCGAGATCGTCGCTTGTCTTGGGGAGGGGGGGCGATGTCGTCTGTCTGGGGTGGGGGGGGCGATGTCGTTGCATGTCTTGGGGGGGGGCGAGGTCATCGTCTATGCTTGGGGGGGGGGGCTGAAATCGTCGCCTGTCTTGGGGTGGGGGGGGGCGAAGTCGTCGCCTGTCTTGGGGGGGGCGGGGCGATGTCGTCGTCTGTGTTGGGGGGCGGGGCGATGTCGTCGTCTGTCTTGTGGGGGGGGCAAGTTCGTCGCTTGTCTTTGGGGGGGGGCGATGTCGTCCCCTGTCTTGGGGGGAGGGGTGGGGTGCGAGATCGTCGCTTGTCTTGGGGAGGGGGGGCGATGTCGTCGTCTGTCTGGGGTGGGGGGGGGCGATGTCGTTGCATGTCTTGGGGGGGGGGTCGAGGTCGTCGTCTGTCGTGGGGGGGGGGGTCGACGTCGTCGCCTGTCTTGGGGGGGGGGGGGTGGGGGGCGAGATCGTCGCTTGTCTTGGGGAGGGGTGGTCGAGGTCGTCGCCTGTCTTGGGGGGGGCGATGTCGGCGTCTGTCTTGGGGGGGGCGGGGGGCGCCGATGTCGTCGTCTGTCTTGGGGGGGAGGTCGATGTCGTCGCCTGTCTTGGGTGGCGGGGGCGAGGTCATTGTCTATCCTTGGTGGGGGGGGGGCTGAAATCGTCGCCTATCCTGGAGGAGGGGGGCTGAAATTGTCGCCTGTCTTGGGGTGGGGGGGGTGAAGTCGTCGCCTGTGTTGGGGGGGGGGGCGAGGTCATCGTCTATCCTGGGGTGGGGGGTGGGGGGCTGAAATCGGGGGGGGGGGGGCGAATTCCTCGCCTGTCTTGGGGGGGGGGGGGGGCGAATTCCTCGCCTGTCTTGGGGGGGGTGGGTGCCGATGTCGCCTGTCTTGGAGGGTGGGGGCGATGTCGTCGCCTGTCTTGGGGGGGGGGGGGGGCAAGGTTGCCTGTCGTGGGGGGGGTGGGGGGCGAGGTCGTTGCCTGTCTTGGGGGGGGGGGGTGGGGGGCGAGGTCGTCGCTTGTCTTGGGGAGGGGTGGTCGATGTCGTCGCCTGTCTTGGGGGGGGCGATGTCATCGTCTGTCTTGGGGGGGCGGCGAGGTCATCGTCTGTCTTGGGGGGGGTCGTGGTCTTCGTCTGTCTTGGGGGGGGCGCCGATGTCGTTTGTCTTTTGGGGGGGCGGGGGGCGATGTTGTCACCTGTCTTGGGGGGGGGAAGGCGATGTCGTCGCTTCTCTTTGGGGGGGGGCAAAGTCGCCTCTCTTCCGGGGGGGTCAAGGTCGCCTGTCTTCGGGGGGGGGTGGGCGAGGTCGTCGCATTTCTTGGGGGGGAGCGGGCGCTGTCCTCTGTCTTGGGGGGGGGGTCGATGTCGCCTCTCTTGGGGCGGGGGCGAGGTCGTTGCTTGTCTTGGGGGGGGGAAGGCGATGTCGTCGTCTGTCTTGGGGGGGGGGGCGAGGTCGTCGCCTGTCTTGGGGGGGGGGAAGGCGATGTCGTCGTCTGTCTTGGGTGGGGGGGTCGAGGTCGTCGTCTATCCTTGGGGGGAGGGGGGCGATATCGTCGCCTGTCTTGGGTGGGGGGGGGGGTCGAGGTCGTCGCCTGTCTTGGAGGGGGGTCGATGTCGTCGTCTGTCTTGGGTTGGGGGGGGCGAAGTCGTCGCCTGTCTTGGGGGGGAGGGGGGGCGATATCGTCACCTGTCTTGGGGGGGGTGGGGGGGCGAGGTCGTCGCCTGTATTGGGGCGGGGGCGCGAGGTCGTCGCCTGTCTTGGGGGGGGGCGCCGATGTCGTCGTCTGTCTGGGGTTGGGGGGGCGGGGCGATGTCGTTGCCTGTCTTGGGGTGGGGGGGGCGATGTCGTCGCCTGTCTTGGGGGGGGTGGGGGGGCGATGTCGTTGCCTGTCTTGGGGTGGGGGGGGCGATGTCGTCGCCTGTCTTGGGGGGGGGGGGGGGGGCAAGGTCGCCTGTCGTGGGGGGGGTGCGGGGCGAGGTCGTCGCCTGTCTTGGGTGGGGGGGGGTCCGAGGTCGTCGCCTGTCTTGGGGGGGGGGGGTGGGGGGCGATATCGTCACCTGTCTTGGGGGGGGCGATGTCGGCGTCTGTCTTGGGGGGGGCGGGGGGCGCCGATGTCGTCGTCTGTCTTGGGGGGGAGGTCATCGTCTGTCTTAGGGGGGGTTCGAGGTCGTCGTCTGTCTTGGGGGGCAGGGGCGAGGTCATCGTCTATGCTTGGGCGGGGGGGGGGGGGCTGAAATCGTCGCCTATCCTGCAGGGGGGGCCTGAAATCGTCGCCTGTCTTGGGGTGGGGGGGGGGCGAAGTCGTCGCCTGTCTTGGGGGGGGCGGGGCGATGTCGTCGCCTGTGTTGGGGGGGGGGGGCGATGTCGTCGTCTGTCTTTTGGGGGGGGCAAGTTCGTCGCTTGTCTTTGGGGGGGGGCGATGTGTGGGGTGCGAGATCGTCGCTTGTCTTGGGGAGGGGGGGCGATGTCGTCTGTCTGGGGTGGGGGGGGCGATGTCGTTGCATGTCTTGGGGGGGGGCGAGGTCATCGTCTATGCTTGGGGGGGGGGGCTGAAATCGTCGCCTGTCTTGGGGTGGGGGGGGGCGAAGTCGTCGCCTGTCTTGGGGGGGGCGGGGCGATGTCGTCGTCTGTGTTGGGGGGCGGGGCGATGTCGTCGTCTGTCTTGTGGGGGGGGCAAGTTCGTCGCTTGTCTTTGGGGGGGGGCGATGTCGTCCCCTGTCTTGGGGGGAGGGGTGGGGTGCGAGATCGTCGCTTGTCTTGGGGAGGGGGGGCGATGTCGTCGTCTGTCTGGGGTGGGGGGGGGCGATGTCGTTGCATGTCTTGGGGGGGGGGTCGAGGTCGTCGTCTGTCGTGGGGGGGGGGGGTCGACGTCGTCGCCTGTCTTGGGGGGGGGGGGGTGGGGGGCGAGATCGTCGCTTGTCTTGGGGAGGGGTGGTCGAGGTCGTCGCCTGTCTTGGGGGGGGCGATGTCGGCGTCTGTCTTGGGGGGGGCGGGGGGCGCCGATGTCGTCGTCTGTCTTGGGGGGGAGGTCGATGTCGTCGCCTGTCTTGGGTGGCGGGGGCGAGGTCATTGTCTATCCTTGGTGGGGGGGGGGCTGAAATCGTCGCCTATCCTGGAGGAGGGGGGCTGAAATTGTCGCCTGTCTTGGGGTGGGGGGGGTGAAGTCGTCGCCTGTGTTGGGGGGGGGGGCGAGGTCATCGTCTATCCTGGGGTGGGGGGTGGGGGGCTGAAATCGTCGCCTGTCTTGGGGGGGGGGGGGGCGAATTCCTCGCCTGTCTTGGGGGGGGGGGGGGGCGAATTCCTCGCCTGTCTTGGGGGGGGTGGGTGCCGATGTCGCCTGTCTTGGAGGGTGGGGGCGATGTCGTCGCCTGTCTTGGGGGGGGGGGGGGGGCAAGGTTGCCTGTCGTGGGGGGGGTGGGGGGCGAGGTCGTTGCCTGTCTTGGGGGGGGGGGGTGGGGGGCGAGGTCGTCGCTTGTCTTGGGGAGGGGTGGTCGATGTCGTCGCCTGTCTTGGGGGGGGCGATGTCATCGTCTGTCTTGGGGGGGCGGCGAGGTCATCGTCTGTCTTGGGGGGGGTCGTGGTCTTCGTCTGTCTTGGGGGGGGCGCCGATGTCGTTTGTCTTTTGGGGGGGCGGGGGGCGATGTTGTCACCTGTCTTGGGGGGGGGAAGGCGATGTCGTCGCTTCTCTTTGGGGGGGGGCAAAGTCGCCTCTCTTCCGGGGGGGTCAAGGTCGCCTGTCTTCGGGGGGGGGTGGGCGAGGTCGTCGCATTTCTTGGGGGGGAGCGGGCGCTGTCCTCTGTCTTGGGGGGGGGGTCGATGTCGCCTCTCTTGGGGCGGGGGCGAGGTCGTTGCTTGTCTTGGGGGGGGGAAGGCGATGTCGTCGTCTGTCTTGGGGGGGGGGGCGAGGTCGTCGCCTGTCTTGGGGGGGGGGAAGGCGATGTCGTCGTCTGTCTTGGGTGGGGGGGTCGAGGTCGTCGTCTATCCTTGGGGGGAGGGGGGCGATATCGTCGCCTGTCTTGGGTGGGGGGGGGGGTCGAGGTCGTCGCCTGTCTTGGAGGGGGGTCGATGTCGTCGTCTGTCTTGGGTTGGGGGGGGCGAAGTCGTCGCCTGTCTTGGGGGGGAGGGGGGGCGATATCGTCACCTGTCTTGGGGGGGGTGGGGGGGCGAGGTCGTCGCCTGTATTGGGGCGGGGGCGCGAGGTCGTCGCCTGTCTTGGGGGGGGGCGCCGATGTCGTCGTCTGTCTGGGGTTGGGGGGGCGGGGCGATGTCGTTGCCTGTCTTGGGGTGGGGGGGGCGATGTCGTCGCCTGTCTTGGGGGGGGTGGGGGGGCGATGTCGTTGCCTGTCTTGGGGTGGGGGGGGCGATGTCGTCGCCTGTCTTGGGGGGGGGGGGGGGGGGCAAGGTCGCCTGTCGTGGGGGGGGTGCGGGGCGAGGTCGTCGCCTGTCTTGGGTGGGGGGGGGTCCGAGGTCGTCGCCTGTCTTGGGGGGGGGGGGTGGGGGGCGATATCGTCACCTGTCTTGGGGGGGGCGATGTCGGCGTCTGTCTTGGGGGGGGCGGGGGGCGCCGATGTCGTCGTCTGTCTTGGGGGGGAGGTCATCGTCTGTCTTAGGGGGGGTTCGAGGTCGTCGTCTGTCTTGGGGGGCAGGGGCGAGGTCATCGTCTATGCTTGGGCGGGGGGGGGGGGCTGAAATCGTCGCCTATCCTGCAGGGGGGGCCTGAAATCGTCGCCTGTCTTGGGGTGGGGGGGGGCGATGTCGTCGACTGTGTTGGGGGGCGGGGCGATGTCGTCGTCTGTCTTGTGGGGGGGGCAAGTTCGTCGCTTGTCTTTGGGGGGGGCGATGTCGTCGCCTGTCTTGGGGGGAGGGGTGGGGTGCGAGATCGTCGCTTGTCTTGGGGAGGGGGGGCGATGTCGTCGTCTGTCTGGGGTGGGGGGGGGCGATGTCGTTGCATGTCTTGGGGGGGGGGCGAGGTCATCGTCTGTCTTGGGGGGGGGGTCGAGGTCGTCGTCTGTCGTGGGGGGGGGGGTCGACGTCGTCGCCTGTCTTGGGGGGGGGGGTGGGGGGCGAGATCGTCGCTTGTCTTGGGGAGGGGTGGTCGAGGTCGTCGCCTGTCTTGGGGGGGGCGATGTCGGCGTCTGTCTTGGGGGGGGCGGGGGCGCCGATGTCGTCGTCTGTCTTGGGGGGGAGGTCGAGGTCGTCGTCTGTCGTGGGGGGGGGGGTCGATGTCGTCGCCTGTCTTGGGTGGCGGGGGCGAGGTCATTGTCTATCCTTGGTGGGGGGGGGGGCTGAAATCGTCGCCTATCCTGGGGGAGGGGGGCTGAAATTGTCGCCTGTCTTGGGGTGGGGGGGGTGAAGTCGTCGCCTGTGTTGGGGGGGGGGGCGAGGTCATCGTCTATCCTGGGGGGGGGGGGGCGAATTCCTCGCCTGTCTTGGGGGGGGTGGGTGCCGATGTCGCCTGTCTTGGAGGGTGGGGGGCGATGTCGTCGCCTGTCTTGGGTGGGGTGGGGGGGGCGATGTCGTCGCCTGTCTTGGGGGGGGGGGGGCGAATTCCTCGCCTGTCTTGGGGGGGGTGGGTGCCGATGTCGCCTGTCTTGGAGGGTGGGGGGCGATGTCGTCGCCTGTCTTGGGGGGGGGGGGGGGACAAGGTTGCCTGTCGTGGGGGGGGTGGGGGGCGAGGTCGTCGCCTGTCTTGGGGGGGGGGGGTGGGGGGCGAGGTCGTCGCTTGTCTTGGGGAGGGGTGGTCGATGTCGTCGCCTGTCTTGGGGGGGAGGTCGAGGTCGTCGTCTGTCGTGGGGGGGGGGGTCGATGTCGTCGCCTGTCTTGGGTGGCGGGGGCGAGGTCATTGTCTATCCTTGGTGGGGGGGGGGCTGAAATCGTCGCCTATCCTGGAGGAGGGGGGCTGAAATTGTCGCCTGTCTTGGGGTGGGGGGGGTGAAGTCGTCGCCTGTGTTGGGGGGGGGGGCGAGGTCATCGTCTATCCTGGGGTGGGGGGTGGGGGGCTGAAATCGTCGCCTGTCTTGGGGGGGGGGGGGGCGAATTCCTCGCCTGTCTTGGGGGGGGGGGGGGGCGAATTCCTCGCCTGTCTTGGGGGGGGTGGGTGCCGATGTCGCCTGTCTTGGAGGGTGGGGGGCGATGTCGTCGCCTGTCTTGGGGGGGGGGGGGGGCAAGGTTGCCTGTCGTGGGGGGGGTGGGGGGCGAGGTCGTTGCCTGTCTTGGGGGGGGGGGGGTGGGGGGCGAGGTCGTCGCTTGTCTTGGGGAGGGGTGGTCGATGTCGTCGCCTGTCTTGGGGGGGGCGATGTCATCGTCTGTCTTGGGGGGGCGGCGAGGTCATCGTCTGTCTTGGGGGGGGTCGTGGTCTTCGTCTGTCTTGGGGGGGGCGCCGATGTCGTTTGTCTTTTGGGGGGGCGGGGGGCGATGTTGTCACCTGTCTTGGGGGGGGGAAGGCGATGTCGTCGCTTCTCTTTGGGGGGGGGCAAAGTCGCCTCTCTTCCGGGGGGGTCAAGGTCGCCTGTCTTCGGGGGGGGGTGGGCGAGGTCGTCGCATTTCTTGGGGGGGAGCGGGCGCTGTCCTCTGTCTTGGGGGGGGGGTCGATGTCGCCTCTCTTGGGGCGGGGGCGAGGTCGTTGCTTGTCTTGGGGGGGGGAAGGCGATGTCGTCGTCTGTCTTGGGGGGGGGGGCGAGGTCGTCGCCTGTCTTGGGGGGGGGGAAGGCGATGTCGTCGTCTGTCTTGGGTGGGGGGGTCGAGGTCGTCGTCTATCCTTGGGGGGAGGGGGGCGATATCGTCGCCTGTCTTGGGTGGGGGGGGGGGTCGAGGTCGTCGCCTGTCTTGGAGGGGGGTCGATGTCGTCGTCTGTCTTGGGTTGGGGGGGGCGAAGTCGTCGCCTGTCTTGGGGGGGAGGGGGGGCGATATCGTCACCTGTCTTGGGGGGGGTGGGGGGGCGAGGTCGTCGCCTGTATTGGGGCGGGGGCGCGAGGTCGTCGCCTGTCTTGGGGGGGGGCGCCGATGTCGTCGTCTGTCTGGGGTTGGGGGGGCGGGGCGATGTCGTTGCCTGTCTTGGGGTGGGGGGGGCGATGTCGTCGCCTGTCTTGGGGGGGGTGGGGGGGCGATGTCGTTGCCTGTCTTGGGGTGGGGGGGGCGATGTCGTCGCCTGTCTTGGGGGGGGGGGGGGGGGGCAAGGTCGCCTGTCGTGGGGGGGGTGCGGGGCGAGGTCGTCGCCTGTCTTGGGTGGGGGGGGGTCCGAGGTCGTCGCCTGTCTTGGGGGGGGGGGGTGGGGGGCGATATCGTCACCTGTCTTGGGGGGGGCGATGTCGGCGTCTGTCTTGGGGGGGGCGGGGGGCGCCGATGTCGTCGTCTGTCTTGGGGGGGAGGTCATCGTCTGTCTTAGGGGGGGTTCGAGGTCGTCGTCTGTCTTGGGGGGCAGGGGCGAGGTCATCGTCTATGCTTGGGCGGGGGGGGGGGGCTGAAATCGTCGCCTATCCTGCAGGGGGGGCCTGAAATCGTCGCCTGTCTTGGGGTGGGGGGGGGCGATGTCGTCGACTGTGTTGGGGGGCGGGGCGATGTCGTCGTCTGTCTTGTGGGGGGGGCAAGTTCGTCGCTTGTCTTTGGGGGGGGGCGATGTCGTCGCCTGTCTTGGGGGGAGGGGTGGGGTGCGAGATCGTCGCTTGTCTTGGGGAGGGGGGGCGATGTCGTCGTCTGTCTGGGGTGGGGGGGGCGATGTCGTTGCATGTCTTGGGGGGGGGGCGAGGTCATCGTCTGTCTTGGGGGGGGGGTCGAGGTCGTCGTCTGTCGTGGGGGGGGGGGGTCGACGTCGTCGCCTGTCTTGGGGGGGGGGGTGGGGGGCGAGATCGTCGCTTGTCTTGGGGAGGGGTGGTCGAGGTCGTCGCCTGTCTTGGGGGGGGCGATGTCGGCGTCTGTCTTGGGGGGGGCGGGGGCGCCGATGTCGTCGTCTGTCTTGGGGGGGAGGTCGAGGTCGTCGTCTGTCGTGGGGGGGGGGGTCGATGTCGTCGCCTGTCTTGGGTGGCGGGGGCGAGGTCATTGTCTATCCTTGGTGGGGGGGGGGGCTGAAATCGTCGCCTATCCTGGGGGAGGGGGGCTGAAATTGTCGCCTGTCTTGGGGTGGGGGGGGTGAAGTCGTCGCCTGTGTTGGGGGGGGGGGCGAGGTCATCGTCTATCCTGGGGGGGGGGGGCGAATTCCTCGCCTGTCTTGGGGGGGGTGGGTGCCGATGTCGCCTGTCTTGGAGGGTGGGGGGCGATGTCGTCGCCTGTCTTGGGTGGGGTGGGGGGGGCGATGTCGTCGCCTGTCTTGGGGGGGGGGGGGCGAATTCCTCGCCTGTCTTGGGGGGGGTGGGTGCCGATGTCGCCTGTCTTGGAGGGTGGGGGGCGATGTCGTCGCCTGTCTTGGGGGGGGGGGGGGGGGACAAGGTTGCCTGTCGTGGGGGGGGTGGGGGGCGAGGTCGTCGCCTGTCTTGGGGGGGGGGGGTGGGGGGCGAGGTCGTCGCTTGTCTTGGGGAGGGGTGGTCGATGTCGTCGCCTGTCTTGGGGGGGGCGATGTCATCGTCTGTCTTGGGGGGGCGGCGAGGTCATCGTCTGTCTTGGGGGGGGTCGTGGTCTTCGTCTGTCTTGGGGGGGGCGCCGATGTCGTTTGTCTTTTGGGGGGGCGGGGGGCGATGTTGTCACCTGTCTTGGGGGGGGAAGGCGATGTCGTCGCTTCTCTTTGGGGGGGGGCAAAGTCGCCTCTCTTCCGGGGGGGTCAAGGTCGCCTGTCTTCGGGGGGGGGTGGGCGAGGTCGTCGCATTTCTTGGGGGGGAGCGGGCGCTGTCCTCTGTCTTGGGGGGGGGGTCGATGTCGCCTCTCTTGGGGCGGGGGCGAGGTCGTTGCTTGTCTTGGGGGGGGGAAGGCGATGTCGTCGTCTGTCTTGGGGGGGGGGGCGAGGTCGTCGCCTGTCTTGGGGGGGGGGAAGGCGATGTCGTCGTCTGTCTTGGGTGGGGGGGTCGAGGTCGTCGTCTATCCTTGGGGGGAGGGGGGCGATATCGTCGCCTGTCTTGGGGGGGGGGGGGGGGTCGAGGTCGTCGCCTGTCTTGGAGGGGGGTCGATGTCGTCGTCTGTCTTGTGTTGGGGGGGGCGAAGTCGTCGCCTGTCTTGGGGGAGAGGGGGGGCGATATCGTCACCTGTCTTGGGGGGGGTGGGGGGGCGAGGTCGTCGCCTGTCTTGGGGCGGGGGCGCGAGGTCGTCGCCTGTCTTGGGGGGGGGGCGCCGATGTCGTCGTCTGTCTGGGGTTGGGGGGGCGGGGCGATGTCGTTGCCTGTCTTGGGGTGGGGGGGGCGATGTCGTCGCCTGTCTTGGGGGGGGTGGGGGGGCGATGTCGTTGCCTGTCTTGGGGTGGGGGGGGCGATGTCGTTGCCTGTCTTGGGGAGGGGGGGCGATGTCGTCTGTCTGGGGTGGGGGGGGCGATGTCGTTGCATGTCTTGGGGGGGGCGAGGTCGTCGTCTGTCGTGGGGGGGGGGGGTCGAGGTCGTCGTCTGTCGTGGGGGGGGGGGGGTCGACGTCGTCCCCTGTCTTGGGTGGCGGGGGCGAGGTCATTGTCTATCCTTGGTGGGGGGGGCGCTGAAATCGTCGCCTATCCTGGGGGAGGGGGGCTGAAATTGTCGCCTGTCTTGGGCTGGGGGGGGTGAAGTCGTCGCCTGTGTTGGGGGGGGGGGGGCGAGGTCGTCGTCTATCCAGGGGAGGGGGGTGGGGGCTGAAGTCGTCGCCTGTCTTGGGGGGGGGTGGGTGCCGATGTCGCCTGTCTTGGAGGGTGGGGGGCGATGTCGTCGCCTGTCTTGCGGGGCGGGGGCGAGGTCATCGTCTATCCTTGGGGGGGGGGGGGCTGAAATCGTCACCTATCCTGGGGGGGGGGGCTGAAATTGTCGCATGTCTTGGGGTGGGGGGGGTGAAGTCGTCGCTTGTCTTGGGTGGGGGGGGGCGAGGTCGTCGTCTATCCTGGGGGGGGGGGGGGGGGGGGCTGAAATCGTCGCCTGTCTTGGGGTGGGGGGGACGAAGTCGTCGGCTGTCTTGTGGGGGGGGCAAGTTCGTCGCTTGTATTTGGGGAGGGGCGAGGTCGTCGCCTGTCTTGGGGGGAGGGGTGGGGTGCGAGATCGTCGCCTGTCTTGGGTGGCGGGGGCGAGGTCATTGTCTATCCTTGGGGGGGGGGGCTGAAATCGTCGCCTATCCTGGGGGGGGGCGGCTGAAATTGTCGCCTGTCTTGGGGTGGGGGGGGTGAAGTCGTTGCCTGTGTTGGGGGGGGGGGGGGCGAGGTCGTCGTCTATCCTGGGGGGGGGGCGGGGGCTGAAGTCGTCGCCTGTCTTGGGGGGGGTGGGGGGGCGAAGTCCTCGCCTGTCTTGGAGGGGGGAGGGTGACGTCGCCTGTCTTGGAGGGGGGGTGGTGCCGAGGTCGTCGCTTGTCTTGGGTGGGAGGGGGCGAGGTCGTCGTCTATCCTGGTGGGGGGGGGTGGGGGGTTGAAATCGTCGCCTGTCTTGGGGGGGGTGGGGGCCGAATTCCTCACCTGTCTTGGGGGGGGTGGGTGCCGATGTCGCCTGTCTTGGAGGGTGGGGGGCGATGTCGTCGCCTGTCTTGGGGGGGGGGGGGGGGGTCAAGGTCGCCTGTCGTGGGGGGGGTGGGGGGCGAGATCGTCGCCTGTCTTGGGTGGGGGGGGGTCCGAGGTCGTCGCCTGTCTTGGGGGGGGGGGGTGGGGGGCGATATCGTCACCTGTCTTGGGGGGGGCGATGTCGGCGTCTGTCTTGGGGGGGGCGGGGGGCGCCGATGTCGTCGTCTGTCTTGGGGGGGAGGTCATCGTCTGTCTTAGGGGGGGTTCGAGGTCGTCGTCTGTCTTGGGGGGCAGGGGCGAGGTCATCGTCTATGCTTGGGCGGGGGGGGGGGGGCTGAAATCGTCGCCTATCCTGCAGGGGGGGCCTGAAATCGTCGCCTGTCTTGGGGTGGGGGGGGGCGAAGTCGTCGCCTGTCTTGGGGGGGGCGGGGCGATGTCGTCGCCTGTGTTGGGGGGGGGGGGGCGATGTCGTCGTCTGTCTTGTGGGGGGGGCGATGTCGTCGCCTGTCTTGGGGGGAGGGGTGGGGTGCGAGATCGTCGCTTGTCTTGGGGAGGGGGGGCGATGTCGTCGTCTGTCTTTTGGGGGGGGCAAGTTCGTCGCTTGTCTTTGGGGGGGGGCGATGTGTGGGGTGCGAGATCGTCGCTTGTCTTGGGGAGGGGGGGCGATGTCGTCTGTCTGGGGTGGGGGGGGCGATGTCGTTGCATGTCTTGGGGGGGGGCGAGGTCATCGTCTATGCTTGGGGGGGGGGGCTGAAATCGTCGCCTGTCTTGGGGTGGGGGGGGGCGAAGTCGTCGCCTGTCTTGGGGGGGGCGGGGCGATGTCGTCGCCTGTGTTGGGGGGCGGGGCGATGTCGTCGTCTGTCTTGTGGGGGGGGCAAGTTCGTCGCTTGTCTTTGGGGGGGGGCGATGTCGTCCCCTGTCTTGGGGGGAGGGGTGGGGTGCGAGATCGTCGCTTGTCTTGGGGAGGGGGGGCGATGTCGTCGTCTGTCTGGGGTGGGGGGGGGGCGATGTCGTTGCATGTCTTGGGGGGGGGGTCGAGGTCGTCGTCTGTCGTGGGGGGGGGGGGTCGACGTCGTCGCCTGTCTTGGGGGGGGGGGGGGGTGGGGGGCGAGATCGTCGCTTGTCTTGGGGAGGGGTGGTCGAGGTCGTCGCCTGTCTTGGGGGGGGCGATGTCGGCGTCTGTCTTGGGGGGGGCGGGGGGCGCCGATGTCGTCGTCTGTCTTGGGGGGGAGGTCGAGGTCGTCGTCTGTCGTGGGGGGGGGGGTCGATGTCGTCGCCTGTCTTGGGTGGCGGGGGCGAGGTCATTGTCTATCCTTGGTGGGGGGGGGGCTGAAATCGTCGCCTATCCTGGAGGAGGGGGGCTGAAATTGTCGCCTGTCTTGGGGTGGGGGGGGTGAAGTCGTCGCCTGTGTTGGGGGGGGGGGCGAGGTCATCGTCTATCCTGGGGTGGGGGGTGGGGGGCTGAAATCGTCGCCTGTCTTGGGGGGGGGGGGGGGCGAATTCCTCGCCTGTCTTGGGGGGGGGGGGGGGGCGAATTCCTCGCCTGTCTTGGGGGGGGTGGGTGCCGATGTCGCCTGTCTTGGAGGGTGGGGGCGATGTCGTCGCCTGTCTTGGGGGGGGGGGGGGGCAAGGTTGCCTGTCGTGGGGGGGGTGGGGGGCGAGGTCGTTGCCTGTCTTGGGGGGGGGGGGTGGGGGGCGAGGTCGTCGCTTGTCTTGGGGAGGGGTGGTCGATGTCGTCGCCTGTCTTGGGGGGGGCGATGTCATCGTCTGTCTTGGGGGGGCGGCGAGGTCATCGTCTGTCTTGGGGGGGGTCGTGGTCTTCGTCTGTCTTGGGGGGGGCGCCGATGTCGTTTGTCTTTTGGGGGGGCGGGGGGCGATGTTGTCACCTGTCTTGGGGGGGGGAAGGCGATGTCGTCGCTTCTCTTTGGGGGGGGGCAAAGTCGCCTCTCTTCCGGGGGGGTCAAGGTCGCCTGTCTTCGGGGGGGGGTGGGCGAGGTCGTCGCATTTCTTGGGGGGGAGCGGGCGCTGTCCTCTGTCTTGGGGGGGGGGTCGATGTCGCCTCTCTTGGGGCGGGGGCGAGGTCGTTGCTTGTCTTGGGGGGGGGAAGGCGATGTCGTCGTCTGTCTTGGGGGGGGGGGCGAGGTCGTCGCCTGTCTTGGGGGGGGGGAAGGCGATGTCGTCGTCTGTCTTGGGTGGGGGGGTCGAGGTCGTCGTCTATCCTTGGGGGGAGGGGGGCGATATCGTCGCCTGTCTTGGGTGGGGGGGGGGGTCGAGGTCGTCGCCTGTCTTGGAGGGGGGTCGATGTCGTCGTCTGTCTTGGGTTGGGGGGGGCGAAGTCGTCGCCTGTCTTGGGGGGGAGGGGGGGCGATATCGTCACCTGTCTTGGGGGGGGTGGGGGGGCGAGGTCGTCGCCTGTATTGGGGCGGGGGCGCGAGGTCGTCGCCTGTCTTGGGGGGGGGCGCCGATGTCGTCGTCTGTCTGGGGTTGGGGGGGCGGGGCGATGTCGTTGCCTGTCTTGGGGTGGGGGGGGCGATGTCGTCGCCTGTCTTGGGGGGGGTGGGGGGGCGATGTCGTTGCCTGTCTTGGGGTGGGGGGGGCGATGTCGTCGCCTGTCTTGGGGGGGGGGGGGGGGGGGCAAGGTCGCCTGTCGTGGGGGGGGTGCGGGGCGAGGTCGTCGCCTGTCTTGGGTGGGGGGGGGTCCGAGGTCGTCGCCTGTCTTGGGGGGGGGGGGTGGGGGGCGATATCGTCACCTGTCTTGGGGGGGGCGATGTCGGCGTCTGTCTTGGGGGGGGCGGGGGGCGCCGATGTCGTCGTCTGTCTTGGGGGGGAGGTCATCGTCTGTCTTAGGGGGGGTTCGAGGTCGTCGTCTGTCTTGGGGGGCAGGGGCGAGGTCATCGTCTATGCTTGGGCGGGGGGGGGGGGCTGAAATCGTCGCCTATCCTGCAGGGGGGGCCTGAAATCGTCGCCTGTCTTGGGGTGGGGGGGGGCGAAGTCGTCGCCTGTCTTGGGGGGGGCGGGGCGATGTCGTCGCCTGTGTTGGGGGGGGGGGGCGATGTCGTCGTCTGTCTTGTGGGGGGGGCAAGTTCGTCGCTTGTCTTTGGGGGGGGGCGATGTGTGGGGTGCGAGATCGTCGCTTGTCTTGGGGAGGGGGGGCGATGTCGTCTGTCTGGGGTGGGGGGGGCGATGTCGTTGCATGTCTTGGGGGGGGCGAGGTCGTCGTCTGTCGTGGGGGGGGGGGGTCGAGGTCGTCGTCTGTCGTGGGGGGGGGGGGGGTCGACGTCGTCCCCTGTCTTGGGTGGCGGGGGCGAGGTCATTGTCTATCCTTGGTGGGGGGGGCGCTGAAATCGTCGCCTATCCTGGGGGAGGGGGGCTGAAATTGTCGCCTGTCTTGGGCTGGGGGGGGTGAAGTCGTCGCCTGTGTTGGGGGGGGGGGGGCGAGGTCGTCGTCTATCCAGGGGAGGGGGGTGGGGGCTGAAGTCGTCGCCTGTCTTGGGGGGGGGTGGGTGCCGATGTCGCCTGTCTTGGAGGGTGGGGGGCGATGTCGTCGCCTGTCTTGCGGGGCGGGGGCGAGGTCATCGTCTATCCTTGGGGGGGGGGGGGCTGAAATCGTCACCTATCCTGGGGGGGGGGGGCTGAAATTGTCGCATGTCTTGGGGTGGGGGGGGGTGAAGTCGTCGCTTGTCTTGGGTGGGGGGGGGCGAGGTCGTCGTCTATCCTGGGGGGGGGGGGGGGGGGGGGCTGAAATCGTCGCCTGTCTTGGGGTGGGGGGGACGAAGTCGTCGGCTGTCTTGTGGGGGGGGCAAGTTCGTCGCTTGTATTTGGGGAGGGGTGAGGTCGTCGCCTGTCTTGGGGGGAGGGGTGGGGTGCGAGATCGTCGCCTGTCTTGGGTGGCGGGGGCGAGGTCATTGTCTATCCTTGGGGGGGGGGGGCTGAAATCGTCGCCTATCCTGGGGGGGGGCGGCTGAAATTGTCGCCTGTCTTGGGGTGGGGGGGGTGAAGTCGTTGCCTGTGTTGGGGGGGGGGGGGCGAGGTCGTCGTCTATCCTGGGGGGGGGGCGGGGGCTGAAGTCGTCGCCTGTCTTGGGGGGGGTGGGGGGGCGAAGTCCTCGCCTGTCTTGGAGGGGGGAGGGTGACGTCGCCTGTCTTGGAGGGGGGGTGGTGCCGAGGTCGTCGCTTGTCTTGGGTGGGAGGGGGCGAGGTCGTCGTCTATCCTGGTGGGGGGGGGTGGGGGGTTGAAATCGTCGCCTGTCTTGGGGGGGGGTGGGGGCCGAATTCCTCACCTGTCTTGGGGGGGGTGGGTGCCGATGTCGCCTGTCTTGGAGGGTGGGGGGCGATGTCGTCGCCTGTCTTGGGGGGGGGGGGGGGGGGGTCAAGGTCGCCTGTCGTGGGGGGGGTGGGGGGCGAGATCGTCGCCTGTCTTGGGTGGGGGGGGGTCCGAGGTCGTCGCCTGTCTTGGGGGGGGGGGGTGGGGGGCGATATCGTCACCTGTCTTGGGGGGGGCGATGTCGGCGTCTGTCTTGGGGGGGGCGGGGGGCGCCGATGTCGTCGTCTGTCTTGGGGGGGAGGTCATCGTCTGTCTTAGGGGGGGTTCGAGGTCGTCGTCTGTCTTGGGGGGCAGGGGCGAGGTCATCGTCTATGCTTGGGCGGGGGGGGGGGGCTGAAATCGTCGCCTATCCTGCAGGGGGGGCCTGAAATCGTCGCCTGTCTTGGGGTGGGGGGGGGCGAAGTCGTCGCCTGTCTTGGGGGGGGCGGGGCGATGTCGTCGCCTGTGTTGGGGGGGGGGGGGGCGATGTCGTCGTCTGTCTTGTGGGGGGGGCGATGTCGTCGCCTGTCTTGTTGGGAGGGGTGGGGTGCGAGATCGTCGCTTGTCTTGGGGAGGGGGGGCGATGTCGTCGTCTGTCTGGGGTGGGGGGGGGCGATGTCGTTGCATGTCTTGGGGGGGGGGGCGAGGTCATCGTCTGTCTTGGGGGGGGGGGTCGAGGTCGTCGTCTGTCGTGGGGGGGGGGGTCGACGTCGTCGCCTATCTTGGGGGGGGGGGGTGGGGGGCGAGATCGTCGCTTGTCTTGGGGAGGGGTGGTCGAGGTCGTCGCCTGTCTTGGGGGGGGCGATGTCGGCGTCTGTCTTGGGGGGGGCGTGGGGCGCCGATGTCGTCGTCTGTCTTGGGGGGGGGGGTCGATGTCGTCGCCTGTCTTGGGGGGGGGGGGGCGAGGTCGTCGTCTGTCTTGGGGGGGGGACAAGGTCGTCGTCTGTCTTGGGGGGGGGGGTCGAGGTCGTCGTCTGTCGTCGGGGGGGGGGGGCAAGGTCGCCTGTCGTGGGGGGGGTGGGGGGCGAGGTCGTCGCCTTTCTTGGGGGGGGAGGGGGGGCGAGATCGTCGCCTGTCTTGGGGGGGGGGGGGGGCGAGGTCGTCGTCTGTCTTGGGGGGGGGACAAGGTCGTCGTCTGTCTTGGGGGGCGGGTGTCGAGGTCGTCGCCTGTCTTGGGGGGGGGGACGAGGTCGTCGTCTGTCTTGGGGGGCAGGGGCGAGGTCATCGTCTATCCTTGGGGGGGGGGGGGGGCTGAAATCGTCGCCTATCCTGGGGGGGGGGGGCTGAAATTGTCGCCTGTCTTGGGGTGGGGGGGGTGAAGTCGTCGCTTGTCTTGGGTGGGGGGGGGCGAAGTCCTCGCCTGTCTTGGGGGGGGTGGGTGCCGATGTCGCCTGTCTTGGGGGGGGGGGGGGGGCGGTGTGCCGAGGTCGTCGCTTGTCTTGGGTGGGCGGGGGGGGCGAGGTCGTCGTCTATCCGGGGGTGGGGGGTGGGGGGGGGTTGAAATCGTCGCCTGTCTTGGGGGGGGGTGGGGGTCGAAGTCGTCGCCTGTCTTGGGGAGGGGGGGGTGCCGATGTCGTTTGTCTTTTGCGGGGGGGGGGGGGTGGGGTGAGGTCGTCGCCTGTCTTGGAGGGGGGGACGGGGGGGGGACAACGTTGCCTCTCTTCAGGGGTGGGGGGGGGCAAGGTCGCCTGTCTTCGGGGGGGGGATGGGCGAGGTCGTCGCATTTCGTGGGGTGGGGGGGGTGATGTCCTCTGTCTTGATGAGTGGGGGGGGGGTGCGCGGTGTCGCCTCTCTTGGGGGGGGGGGGGGCGCGAGGTCGTTGCCTGTCTTTGGGTGGGGCAAAGTCGTCGCTTGTGTTGGGGGGGGCGATGTCGCCTCTATTGGGGGGGGGGGGGGCGGTGTCATCGCCTGGTTTTGGGGGCGGGGGGGTGAGGTTGTCGCCTCTCTTTGGGGGGGGGGGGGGGGGCGAAGTCGTCGCCTGTCGGGGGTGGGGCGTGGGCCCATGTCATCGTCTGTGTTGTGGCGGTGCTGTCGTTGTCATCTCTCTTGGGGGGGTGATGTCGGGAAGTAGTTGGCTACATGCAATAGCGATATCATTATCCTAAACGATGTGCTTTAGTTTCCTGTGAAAAACAAAAATGCTACTGGGTTCGCTTCTTTTCTAGCAAGACCACGCACGCGACCTAACTTCTAACAAAACCATGTTCTAGATAGGAGTAAAGAACAAAGCAGAATTAGATCCTATAAGATTTCCTTCTCAGAAATACCACAGGCTGCAATATAAATTATTTACTGTACATTGCCAACAATTCAGAGTGACCTTGACATTCTGACTAACTCCCGTAAGAGTCCCAAAGGACAGAATAGACAAAAAACCACGGAACTGCATGACATGTATCAGAAACTGTATGAACCAGCCTAACTAACACCTAAGTTGCTAGAACAAAAATAAATTGCAAAACATGACAAACACCCCCACAGGAGATTTATCGATAACATATGAAGGTGATCCTCTTCTCTGAAAAACTCCGGAAGAGATCTAAGCTGATGACACACGTCTTTGGGATACCAGATACCAAATAAGACATGTGATAAGATGGAAAACAAATAGATGGCTCTGGAGCACAAAGATGGTTTCAGAAAAGGTTCTGGCAAAACGAGAGGCATTGTCACGGGGATTAGAGAGACCAAAGAAGTCTCGGGGATGCAACGAATTCAAAAGGGAATCGAACAAAGTAGAGATGTCCTCAGGGGGCTGGGGAACTGAATGGAGGTGCACCGAATGGATGGGAGGACAGAAAGACCGACTGGGGTAACAGATGCGGATGCAGGAAGGGTTCCAAATGGAAAAAAGGAGCTCAAAGAGCCCTCACGAGAGCTTGGCAATGGGAGCGGAGGAGTCCTGAGCGGGCCTTGGAGACCAAAGAAACCTTGGAGATAACAAAGGGGAACTGCAAAGGGGATTTCAACAAAGTACAGATGTCATCAGGGGATGAATGAAGGCATGCTCAACGGTTAAAAGTGTGACTCAAATTCTTCCTTGTATTCATGATACAAGTCTGGGACTTCACAATGAAAACACCAAAGTCAAACAAACAAACAAAAAAAAAAATCATACCTTCAGCATGAAAGAGATTGCTATTACCATCTAAAGCTAGGATTTAGCCAGTGTAAGCACAACACCCAGTGTTTCCAGTGCCAAGCTCTACACTGCGTGTCAGCTGTCAGAGAGGCAAGGGGGGCTGGAGCTCGATGCGCCAACTGTCAAATCAAATAGACGAAAACACCAACTTTTCAGTTTATTTTTTAAATAAATTTCACTCATGGATGACTAGCAAGAAATGCATGTTCATACATTAACTATAAGCTATTGAACAATCCTCTCTGTTTTCTAAGTAATTTGAGTCAAACTAATGCCTTATTATGAAAGACAAGACCTACTAGATCTTTCCTCGAGATAATTTTTTGGTTGTAAGTTAGGGCATCAGTTCTGAAACACTCCTTCCTATTATGGGAGGATTTTATAGTTACCACTGCAATTAAAAAAAAACCAACAAAACCCTTTTCCCCCATAAAGTTTGTGGCTATATGGCATTCTCCTAGGAGACTTTCATAGGTCTTCGTGTTCCACAAAAGTTCTTGTCAAAGCTAAAAATTTTGATGGTGGTAGGTCAAGGCAAGGTTTCCATGATGAAATTTTCAGTGAACTTTGCCTAATGATCACTGATTTATTCCATCTTAAGAAAGAATAACTGGGGTTTTTTCCCCTTAAACATAAATGGATCCAAGTACATGTTACATCAATTTCCTTCCTTTTACAGCCAGGCAATCTCAATAAAGCTGAACTGTGAATCGTACAGTATCTGTGGTCTAAATTCAACTTAGAAATGGTTTCACCACTTCTTTTTGAAACATAGTACACATTTATCTTGGACCAGTTTGTTAATGTGTAGAAATTAATATTTTGGTTTTAACAACCAAGTCAAATATGACACTAAATCAAAATTTTTGAAAAGTGCGAAGGAGGAGTTACCTGTTCACCAATTCTAACTTTACAATGAACACTGAAAATGCAGTCAGTGTGGCTGTTGCTTAACAATCACAAATTTTACAGGTGAGTCTGAAAACTAGCAGGCTCTGCTGCAAACGTTTGGTTCTCTGAGATGCTGATCTATAAAAGACCTCTAACAAACTACCGCAGCCTTAACAGACACTTAGTTTACAGTTTAACACCTGTAACAATAAAATAATTAAAACAGGACTTTCAACAACATAGGTAATGGCACATAACTTGGAATTATAAAGTGACTTTAACCCCCTACGATGACATCTTAAAAAGTATTTGGATACAGAACTTCCAAGCTCACCTTAAGAGGTCAACACATTAACTCTTAGAGAAGTCATTTGCCGTTGACAAACCTTGTACTACTCACCCTTAAGACTCACTGCAGTATCAGTTACATTAACTATGAAAAACACATCTCCTTGTCTTTCCAATAAACTGTTCCATTTGAAGTTTTTGACAGCCAAGATACACGGGAAGTGAAAAGAAAGTGAAAGTCAGTCAGCATTGTTCAACATCATTTTAATCTCCACCAAGGGAAAATAATATAAACATGTTAACACAAACAGAAAATGTTTTGGAAAAGACCATATGGTACTATGACAGGGTTTTAGTTTATAGAAATGTAATTTATAATTTTATAAAAAATATATGAAAGAATAACATCTTTCAGTAACATCAGACAGTATAGAAAAAATAAATCTCAACATTAGTTGTACTCTGATGGTCCTTCTAGTAAGAAATTTAAAAGTGCTTTTCAATAACAGTGTTACAACTCAAGATTAGTGCAATATGTCAAATCTGTTTTAAAGCAGATATTTATAGCAATTATGCAAGTTCTTACAATCAACAAAGCCCAATCTAAAAATTAACACTAAGTGAGGTAAGTATTCTAATTAGAATTAAACATTCCTTAAACAGCTTACACACCAAGTCTACTGCAAGGAAAATACTGGTGCTCCTTCACAGAAAGGCTCAAACCTAAATATGACGTGAAACTTACACTACAAACCAGTGAATACTTGGAATTTAAAAAAGCTCTTGAAAAATATACAGTTTAGTATGTTTACAACCCAATGCTACAAACAGTACCTAATGCAAAATATACCAGCTTAAATAAACCCAAACTTTACAGTTAGTGTACTGAATTTGCTTTTGAATACACTATTTTGTTCCGAAGTCCTCCTAGAAGCTCCCATATAAAGTTAGCACATTAACTTAATGTAGAAATTTCACTGTATTTTTATCTGTAAATATGAACAATTTGGTTACAAACTATGACTGCAACTATGAGTACCATTACTCTTCAGGCAAGTGAAAAACACAGCACTAGTTGGGGGGGAAAAAAAAAAAAAAATCAAGATTTACTCTTCCCTGTTTTATACATGACAAGCTGGCAATAATAAAAGATACCCTATAGTTCTACAGGTTTTCTGCAGGAATTTGCAGAACTCTAAAACCAGTTTTCATTTTATTGTAGTTTCTTTACTCCGTGATTTACAAGTAACTATTGCCTTTTATATGCAGGAGGCAAAAACTAGACTGCTAATGCTGAGCCCTTATGGCTCATTTGCATATGGAGCCAAAGGCAGTTCATATTTTATTTCTCAAGGTGTTTATAAGCAGGATTTAAGTCACTATCAACAACAGGAATAAAGTATAAATTAATGAACTTTCATTCTAATAGGCTATGGCTTAAAAAGCCTACCAACTGAACTGTTTTTTATAGTATTGCACTGAACTTTAGTATTGAACTGACAGTTGAAGCCCGCACAGAACCCATTTTATAAAAATATTGCAATAAAAAAAGCAATCAATAAAATGCAGTATCTAAAAAAAATGCCAGTAGTTTAGTCCTTTCTCCCACCACAGTCTGAACTGCATCATCTGAAATAGGTCTGGGACAGTCTTTGGATACCAGCTACAAGTTCTTTCAACATAACAGACAACCCATAACAATAAGAGAAGCAATCAGAGTTTTCTACAGTAGTATTATAAACTGAAAGACAGTACCCCTGAGTGTATGTCTCAAATACCTTAGAAGGACTTGTTGCCTTTGCTCAAGATAGCTTCAGAAATTAGACACAATTATTCTGTGACTGCATATTATCTCTACTCTGTTATTTTACTGGCATGTTGAGTCCTTTTTAAATATGTTATATTAACCCTGATAATGATATGGAGACTTCCTGCTCCTAAACCAGGAAGCTGCTTCCTAAAATGCAGTAAGTTGTCATTGCAGTGACAAGTTGCTTAAGGCTTTAGTAGAGTCTCTAATCATCTGTTCTACCTTGGGATTTCCAGCTCCACTGGTTGCCAGCTCCTTGTCAATAAGCCCCAGGTCAGGCAAGTCGGGGATGGAATCGGCAACAATCCGCACTGTCCTCTTCTGGTCACCTCCAGGTGTTCCCATCAGGATTGGGATTCTGCGGCTTCTGGCAGCCTCGAACACAACTTCACCTCTCTTCACAATTCCCTGTGAATTTACAACAGTTAAAAAAAAAGTAGTGATACAAATACAGTATTTTAGTTCTAGCCTGTAGTTTACAAATATGTACTGAACGCTTGATAACGGATTAAGCCCTACATTTTACAAGGCAAATAAAAAAATCATTTAGAAGTCCTGTTAGCAGATTTACATGCACAATCATTAAAAAAAAAGGGAAAATCAGCAAATCAAAAATCCATGGATTGGTTTTAGAGGACACAACAGATGTATAAATTTAGTATAAATTCCTAGAAGAATTCTTGCTTAAAAGCCATAAAGTCTGACTACAAAGTTTAGAATTACTCACCCTATTTTACAGGTGAGGAATTGAGACTAAGAAAGATCGTCTGAATTCAAAGTGCTTTAGTTTGTGCTCAACTTGCATAGCACCCTCTGACAAGTTTAGCAATTTGATCCAAGATTTCACAAACCTACAGAAGAACCAAAAATTCAAATCAGAGTTTACATGTTCACAATCGCTAGCTGAATTCTAAGCTTTCAGTTTCTTTAATAAAAAGGCTAATACTGAAAGAATCTATGGCTGAAGGGGGAGTTGCAGAATATAAGTATGGTAAATCCATAAAAAGGAAAATAAATTCTAAATAACCTCTTACTAATAGAGAAAGGTATGGAATTGAAAAGTAACAAAGGTTGCTGACCAAGAGATACTGTACTGTCATTGAACCCATACAACAGAAGACTTTGAGCCTCTTGGATTTCAAGTACATGTGGGGAAAATAATTCAGAAATAAGTGAAAACAGAATTCAAATCTACTTCTGTGGAAAAAGTAGAAGCAGAGAGTCCCAGAGATACATAGGAGGCATAAATAATCCATTACAGCTCCTCAAAAACAAAAGACTAACAACATAATAGACAACTGTTTACAACGGACAGCTCAAAATTTAAATAACATCAAAAGCGGGACAAAGGGAAAGGGATTAAAATACAATCAAAAACAAAAAAATTAAGGAAGCAGAGCAAAAGCGTTACAACAAAATGAATATGCACTACTCTGACTGGTTAGAGGAGGACTGTTAATACATCAAGAAATATTACCCTGCCATTAAAAAAAATTAGACCACAAACAAATGGTAGAAGGAAAGAATAAAATTCAAATGTAGCTGAAAAAATATTTTGTAAAACCATACAACAGTAATGGGTTTTGTATAGTTTGACACAGCCCTGTAAAAGAACAATGAGAATAAGGAATAATAACTGAAAAATAAGAGAAAGGGAACTGAAGAATTATCTTAGGAACAGATCCTTAAAGGAAGTAACAGCACTACAGAATGAGCCGTGTGTCCCTTGGGAACCATGGCGGGAGGCAGCAGACATGGTACCACACAAGGACTGGAAGCAGTCACCGTTCACAGGAGCCTGACCGCCTCATCCCTGCTCCAGCATCTTTAGTGGCTGAGCCTGGACGAGCTGAGGGGAAAACATGCGGGCTTATTCCAGCATCTGCCTGTTACCAAGAAAGAAAATACATCAAGTGACAATGACAGCCCGACACCATTCCCACTTACAAACAAAGGGAGACTTACCTGCTACACCTCAAGTTTTCTGGCTATAGCCTCAAGCACCAAGAAACTATCACTCATAGCACTCTGAGGAGGCATAATTTTGAGTAGAATTAACCCTGTGGCGTCCATCTTGACATTTTATTCCCAAGAACTGAATCTCCTGTGCTGGTCCCTTGATCTTGCTTTTCTTTATGGCAAACCCAGCTCTCAGAAGAATCTCAATTACTTTTCGTCCTTTCTTGAACACTTCTTCTGCCTTGTTGCCCCACACAATGATGTCATCGATGTACTGTAGATGTTCAGGGGCATCACCCTTTTCCAGTGCAGTTTGAATTAGTCCATGACAAATAGTGGGGCTGTGCTTCCACCCCTAGGGCAGTCGATTCCAGGTATATTGGACACCCCTCCACGTGAAAGCAAACTGTGGCCTGCACTCTTCTGCCAAAGGAATTGAAAAGAATGCATTGGCGATGTCGATTGTGGTGTACCACTTGGCTGCCTTTGACTCCAGTTCATATTGGAGCTCTAACATATCTGGTACAGCAGCACTCAGTGGTGGCGTCACTTTGTTCAGGCCACGATAGTCTGCTGTCAACCTCCACCCTCCGTCAGACTTTCGCACTGGCCATATTGGGCTATTAAAAGGCGAATGTGTCTTACTGATGACACCTTGGGTCTCCAGTTGACGGATCAGTTCTTGGATGGGAGCCAGAGAGTCTCGGTTCGTGCGATACTGCCGTCGGTGCATGGTCCTCGTAGCAATTGGCACCTGTTGTTCTTCAACTCGCAACAGTCCTACAACAAAAGGATCTTCCGAGAGGCCAGGCAGATTAGACAACTGTTTGACTTTCTCTGTGTTCACACTGGCCACACCAAAAGCCCATCGGTATCCTTTTGGGTCTTTGAAATACCCCCTCCTGAGGTAGTCAATGCCCAAGATACAAGGGGCTTCTGGGCCAGTTACAATGGGACGTTTTTCCCACTCGTCCCCGGTCAAGCTAACCTCGGCTTCCAGTACTGACAGTTCTTGATATCCACCTGTCACTCCTGAGATCCAGATAGGTTCTGCCCCTCTATAACCTGATGGCATTAATGTACACTGTGCCCTGGTGTCGATTAAAGCCTGGTACTTCTGTGGATTTGATGTGCCAGGCCATCGAATCCACACTGTCCAATACACCCGATCATCCCTTTCCTCCTCCTGGCTGGAGGCAGGGGCCCTCTATTCCTGTTCTTGGTCAGAGTATTCACTGTCTGACCCTTGCCGTGCCAGGCCGGAGACTCCTTCATCAGGGCCAAGGGAGGTGATCTCAGTCTTCCTGTATCTGGGAGATCGCTGATTACTTTCTTGCGGTTTCACACCAGCTACATTAACAACCTTCCTGGATGTCTTCTTGGCAGGGGTCTTTCCTCGCAATTCATGTACACGAGCTTCCAACTTGAAGGTGAGTTGACCATCCCACTTCCTCATGTCCTCCCCCTGGTCACGCAGGAAGAACCAAAGCTCGCCACGTGTCATGCGCCTAGGTTTCCCTTTCCCTCTGACTGGGGTGGAAGAGAACTCATTTCTTGGGGTGCTCCTGACATTTAAGGCACTCGCCCGTAGAGATGAGGAGGTACCAAGACTCTCTTCAAAGTTCTGAAGCCAGGAAGAGACTGCCTCCACAGTTGGCGTACATCTTAGTCCTTCTCCCACATCCATTTCTGGATAGTACATCGCAGCCAAGCCAGCAGAATACGAGGATGGTGCACCTTTAATCACCTTCCTCCACATGGCCCGTGTGCACAGGACATCCTCTGGATTTTTAGGGGCTTCATCATTATCTGGATCACCATAGATGACTTCCAGCACTGCTAATTCTCTCAGGTACTGCACACCTTCATCTGCAGTAGTCCACTTCCCTGGGGAGTTGTCCGTAAGATCTTCCTTGAAGGGATATCTTACTTTAACACTTGAAAGGAACCGTCTCAACAGACTGCAAATTCCTGTTTCTTTTCCAATTCCCCTTTCAATTCCTCGATCTCTAGCAAGGGAATCCAGCTGTTGGGCTTCCTTACCTTCCAGCTGCTGAGCATCAGCCCCATTATCCCAGCATCGAAGCAGCCAGGCAGCAATCCGCTCACCTGGCTGGCGGCTATAGTCTTTCCGCAGATCTCGCAGTTCTGATGATGTCAGGGACCGGGTAGTTTCTGCCTCCTGTTTGAGCTCTGTTATTCCCTCTTCTGACCCCTTTGCTGAAGGACCCGCTTCTTCCTCTTCTTTTTCGTCCCTTATTAATTGAGGGTATGGACCTGTTGTTCTCCTTGTCCACTGTTTCTTTTTTACTACTGGGGCAATCTCTGCTGTTATTGTTTTTGTTTGAGTCCCCATCTCCACCACAGTCCTTTGAGAGCACTGAACTGCAGCTCGATAAGCACAGGCCAGGCCCCAGTACAGCGCTAGGAGTTGCTGATTTTCATCGGGATAGACAAGGCACCCTTCTATCAGGTGTTGTGTCAATTTTGCGGGGTTGCTTGCCTGTTCAGGGGTAAGATCCCAGGCTACAGGAGGTGATAACCGTCCTAGGAATCTGCCCAAATCCTTCCACTCCCCCTGCCACCCAGGGACAGGCCGCCTCAGGGCACATTTTGGTATTCTCTCACCCAAAATTTGCCTTCTCTTACACCAAAAACCTAATGAGCTCCACACAGCCCACAATAGGCAAATAGCATCAATGAACAGTATCAAAGAGCTAACATAAGAATTAATAAGTACTTCGGGAGCTTGCAGAATAAAACCACTCATGATGTTCCCAATTTCTTCCAGCATGTTCCCGAGCTTAGCAAAATAAAGAAAAGCAGAGCAATAAACAAACCCGTGACCAGCACAAGAGCTTGTCGCTTACTAACTGCTATAGCTATAGCACAATTAATATAAACTGCCGTTGTCCCGCCCCACGTTGGGCGCCAAAAAAGACT